>NW_026725822.1:0-50169 GCF_029784015.1 Lycium ferocissimum
CGGGTATGGAATTGTTTTCAAATCTTAAGGCACCACATTACTAAATAGCATATCTCCAAGCTCCTCTTATAAATAAATGCTTGCATTTACATGCTATTAAGAACTTTTAAATACACATAATTTGACAAAGATTCGTTGATCCAAAAAGCAACAATAGTAGCAACTAGCTATTTTTTATATAATTCTTCCACATCTTATAATTCTTCCACAAGATGTGGACAATTTTGTCACATCGAGTGTGGGTCTTTATTTGCGAAATTTGCAATGATGGATCTTTTTTTACAAAATATAAACTTATGCATCAACTTTTTCACATTTTAAAAACTTTGAAATCATGATTTGGAATCCCAAATCCTGCCTTTTTTTGGAGAATTTTGGATTTGAAATCATAATACCAAGTTGAAGTTGAAATTTTGTGCAGATTTCATAAACAAACTCTCATTTGAAATCAAAATATGAAATCGTGATTCTAAATCGCATGGACAAAAGCCTACTTAGTACTCCTATTAAGTACTAATGACTATTCTCCATTCATTTCCCAATGAGTGAGATGACTTATAATAATTAGGGGTAATATAGTAAAAATATTATTTTATGTATGACATCTTAAGGAGTGTGTCAGATCAAACATGAACAACAACCTTGAATGGAGGCAGTACAATTTTTTGTGTGGATTTCCCTTCATATGGACTGGTCTTTGATTTTTACCCCTCAAGTCACAGGTTTTTTTATTTTTGCCCCTGCTTCTCATTTAATGAAAAATTGCGGGCCAAAGAATCCTTATTCGCCGGTTTATGAAATCAGAAATTCTGGGTTCGACCCCTAGCAGAGTAAAAATAAAATAAGTTCGCAAGGCAAGATTTCATCAAAACTATATCTATTCGAGCAAAGTTATATAGATACAATGCTTTGAGAATAAATATCGTTCTTAGTCTGCCTCAGCTTTCCCATGTAACCTGCTTATGATTTTATAAAGTTGTGTATCTCTTTTCTCTTTCTTTGGTATGCATGAACATTATTTAGTTTGTTTTTACTTATTTAAACTAAGTAAAATAAGTACTATTTAGAAAGTATAAATATATAACATCAAATATTATAATAATTTAAATAAATTTTAATATAATTTTCAACTAAATTTTTTAAAGAAAAACTAGCTAATTATATATATATATATATATATATATATATATATATATATACATTGAATTAATTTTGACAAAAATATGATATCACATTTACGGTAGAGAAGTCTAATTAATTTAATGTTTTTATATTTTTTTTTATTTCGTTTTTATCTTATGGTGCTTTAAAATTGTGACATTCATTGTTGAAATAAAACCTCATTATAAGAGTAAAACGTAAACGTTTAAATTGAACTAGAGGAAAATTTACAGTCTGATAAGTAGTCGAAACTTGATACAATTATTATATTTTGTTACTTATTTGTTTTCTTTCTTTGTAATAACTTGCCTGATGTATAACACAAATGCACGAATATATATAATTTATATAATTGAAAGTAGTGTTATTTTGCCTAACGGTTTATTTATTGTTAGAAATAGAATACCACCTCAAAATATAGTGTCAATTTTCAAGCGTATTATGGGAATAAAAAAAAAAATACAGTAATTTTAGTTGTCAACTAACACATTTATAATTTTAGTATATATTAGAACTCGCTAGATCAAAATCCTAGATCTCGCCACTGAGGAGTTGATGTGACATCTCTATGTGGTGCATGTCTTGGACAACCTTAAATCCTTAATAGAGGAGGGGTACATTTGAGTCACTTTGGTAAGGACAAGGGTATTTTTGAACCAAAAATATAACGGAGGATAGAATTGATTTTTTTCCCCTCATAGTAGATGGGCAAATTGGCCCTTTTTCCAAATAAAAATATCTGCCTTTCAAGTGTCGAATCGTGCAAAAAGAAATTGTTTGTCGAGTAGATCAATTCCTAGAGTTTGTTGCAGTTATCTAAATGGACAAATCTCCAATGAGCAATTCAATTTCACATGTTGCATCACCATGCACAGCTCTAGGAAAGGTTTATCACAGATCCACTAGTCTACGCCGGCCAATAAGCAGAAAACTAAACTTAAACAAAAAATAATTTAAATATTATATTTAAAAATCTGATTAAAGAATATAATTGGTACTCTCATAATTAAATAAAGCTGTCAAAGAAAATAGAGTAGATGCGCGTTAAATAATGACAGAAAAACAAAATATAAAAAATCTCTACTTCTTTTACTTTTGACTAAACAGGTTTCCACAAATGGAATGGGAAATTTAGCACGTCAGCGTTCACGAATTAATTCTCAGGCGAAGAGAGCTTTATTGCTCTTATAAGAAAGCCCAAACCTTATACCCCTAATTATCAATAAGGCAACAAAGTCAACATTTTTTATGCTATAATTCATTAATTAAAGGTGGCATGTTTTTCTACCATAAAGATACCAAACCTCCTATACATATATCTACACACAACCTTCATATGTGAGTGATGTATAACGTCATCTTAGTCTTCAACAATAATAATCTTAAACGATTTATATATTGAATACGTACGAGTTTAGATATACGGGATCAGACCAATTTAATAGCTTTTGCTTAAAATTTTATGTTCGTATTTAAAAATTCATTAACATATATGAATATTTATTGCGATCCCAAAATAGCAAAAATGGTTATGCATTCTGTGACAAGTTTAGAATCCATAAATTTATAATCCTAGCTCTGTCTCTAAGCATTAGTTTAAGTTTTTTTTTTTTTTTTTTTTTTTTCAACAAAACACTATACGGTGGTGGATTCAGAATTTTGGGTTCGTGGGTGCTTAATATTTTTGACGTGTAGTTACTACCAATCACATAGTAGAAGTGCACAACTATTTTAACACGATGGTCAAAAAAATTAATGACAAAAGTCATATTAATAAAATGGACGCTATGAAATTGTGATGAAAAATGCAACTGGCGTGAACAAAATTAGCGAATTTTGGTATTTAGAAAGGATTGGACTTCGAAGTCTCTTTTTTTTTTCCCCAGTTGAAACAAAATTCAGCCAAAAAGTAGTCTAAACATAAATTAAAAAAAGGTAGTATTGGGTTAAAAAAGATGAATACCGAAAAAAATAAAAAGAGGACCTAATTAGGGGTGGAGTACAAGAAAGAAAGTAAAAAAAGACTTCTTCAGAGTGAGTTTCGAACTCTTAACCCCTCCCCCTCACTAGGGGCCTCCTTTACCATTTCTTAACCAAGCGCCCAATAGGCCTTTTCTTTGCCGGGTGCTTCTTGACACACTACATCCCTTTGCTTAAATTTTCTATATAACTACACATAAACTACTACACATACTCTGAGTTTATTCAATGGGTGCTTGAGCACCAGATTTTTACATGTAGGTCCGCCAACATAGATGATAATTATTATTCAGAAACCCTAATATTTTCCCTCAAACTCCTACTAGATTCTATCAATGGCGAATTAGCGTCATGGCATCCACGGTCGGTGGCCATCCCTCTCAGGGGACTGGTCTGCCCCTTAATACTGAATCTATCACAGAATTCCCAGTTTTGAATATCCAAAATCCCATTACCACTACTAAATTTCATAATCAGATCCCTACTAATTATGCTTCAACTTTGAAATTGGCTGGATCGAATGAAAATGCACAAGGGGTGGAGCCAATAGAGATGAAATCTGTGACTTTTATTAACGGGGAACCAAGAGTTAAATGGACAGAAAATGAAGTGGCACGTATGAACATCATTCAAGAACTACAATATGCTGTTGTAGGCAAGTTTTCGTATGGATGGCCGGAACTGGAAGAACTGCGGAAGATCATACCAACACAGTGTGGTATGAAAGGGGAATGCAAAATTGGTTTTTTTAGACATCGACATGTCTTGATTCGATTGAGTCTGAGGGAAGATTATATAAACCTTACTTCCAAGGGTTCATATTTCCTCAATTCAAAAAATGGATACTACTACCAAATGAGACCCCTGATCTACGATACAAATTTTAAAGTGGATGAAGAGACCACAAAAGCCATGGCGTGGATATCTTTCCCTAATCTTTTACCTACGTATTTTGTAAAAGAATCTTTATTTTCTCTTGCATCTGCAGTAGGTAAACCATTACATTTGGATGTTGCTACAATTAATAAAACGCGCCCCAGCTGTGCTAGAGTCAAGGTTTTGGTTGATCTAGTTGAGGAACTACCAAAGGTGGTTTATATGGATATAGAAGATGAGAAAACTGGGACTATACGGGTAGTATCGTTAACATTCAGTATGACTATTTGCCTAAGTACTGCTTTGAATGCAAGTTGCAGGGACATGATGAAAAGGACTGCGTGTAATTCTAAATCCTGAATTTATTCCAGCTGGTAACAACACATCTATTAGCAATGAGAAAGGAAAAATGGAAAACAAGGAGGGGGAAACAACTGATCGAAAAACTGCAACAAAGGAAGGAATTAACCAGAAAAGGGGAAAGTTTTTTCATCCCAAAAGGCTGGCTAGTGGCAAAATTATTGGAAACCTTGCACAATGGAATGCCAAACATGGTAGCAAAACTGCTGGAGAAGACAAAGAAAAAGGTCTGGCCGTTAATGATCAACAAGTGACTGCTCCAAATTCTCAGGTCTGCATTAAAAATAAATATGATGCCCTGTCAAACGAAGAGGAAGAAGAAGAAGTTAGTAATGAGGAGAAACAAAAATCACAAGATTCAGTTGTGGAGATCAATGCAAACAATGAGCACAATGAGACAATATTACCAGACAGCATACAAAAGCAAGCAACGTAAAAATAAAAAGGAAAATGCAAGTTCTAAACCTTGGGTGGAAGCAGTTTTTGGCAAAGTGCTTCACCATAAGGAAGTTGACAATGACAAGGCTTTAATGGTTGTCGTAAGGCTACTGAATCTTCAAAGTGGGGTGACAGAGTAGAAGAGAAAGAAGGTTCTTTACTGGGGTCACAACAAGACAAGGACAATCACATGATCTCACCATGTTCATCTCAAGTTGGGAATTCTGAACAAATTCAGGAAATAAATTGGGTTGGAAAAAATAATATTATGGAGGGTAAACCACCTGATAAACATGTAGAGGAACCACCAGATGGCAAGGCAGTCAAAAAAATTTCTGGAAATAATGAAGAGTTTATTATAAAGGAGCTGGATATGCCACCAGAAACTATAAGCTCAAATTTTGCAAAGGAACAGGAACTGGTGGTGCTAAAAGACACAGAGATTAAGCCTCATGTTAACCGTAAAAACAAAGAAGAGCAATCAAAACAACATACAGAACATGATACTCTGGTAAATACAAATGCAAGGTTACAAGATATAGTTGCACATAGGGTCACAACAGAGGAGATGGAGGTGGCATTAGGGGAACTAAACAATCTTGAGGGGGATACAGGAACTGAAATAGAGGCAAGCATGCTAAAAAAGATTGCAAAGGAAGCTGATATATCTCCAAAAGTGTTGACAAAAAGCCATAAAGATCAAAAGAATCAGAGAAACCAAAGAACCAGGAGAATTCCCCGAGCGAAAAGGCTGCTACAAAGAGATGCCTACAAAAAATCCAAATGATGTTCAAGGCTTTAGTTTGGAATATTAGATCGTTGAATACACAAAGCTTTTCAAAGACTCATCATGTGTACAAAGACAATACAAGTGTTTTATTATTGCTCTAATGGAACCTTTTCAAAACTGTAGACATCTTGAGAAGATAAAGAAAAATCAATAGATCAATATCGCAAATCAAATGGGAAGATATGGGTTTTTGTAGATGAGGAGTTCGGTGGGATGTCATCATGAACACGATCAACAAGTTACTTTGAGATTGAATCATCCAAATATTAAGAAAGACATTATAACCACTTTGCACACTTTAAATGTGATGATGGGAAAGGCAAAGATTATGGGAGGATTTATACCATTTGGCAGGACGAATGGAGCTACCATGGATGGTTGGGGGAGATTTTAATGTTATTCTTTCACAGGAGGAAAAATTAGGGGGTCTTCCAGTTACTTTAGATGAGTGCGAAGACTTTGCTTTTTGTATCAATTCGTGTGAACTTTTCGATATGGGATTTAAAGGAAGCCCATTTACATGGTGGAATGGCAGGGCAGCTGATGATTGCATTTTTAAAAGGTTGGACAGATTCTAGCAAACCCTTCTTTTCAAGGAATTTTTCCTCAAATCGAGGTGGAACATCTTATAAAGACAGATCGAGATCATGCTCCTTTGGTTCTATCTTGCGGAGAAAAGTGACTAATGTTCTTAAACCCTTTAGGTTCTTGAATTTCTCAAGTAAGTCTTCTTTTCAAGAAGTAGTACGGGAGAATTGGAAGCAGTTACATTTTTGTCGATCTCCTTATTTGGTTTTTAAGCAAAACTTAAAATCTTAAAGGAATTTTAACCACATGGAGCAGTAGAAACCTATGTGATATATTTAAACAAATACATCGGGGATGAGGTTGTAAAGCGTTAAAGAACAGCTTATTTGCGAGGAGTCTAATATTACAAACAGATCATTCTTCAAAAAGGCAATGTGCAGAATCAAAAAACTACCTCTACTTTGAAGTTGTTGAAGACGGAAGCAAAAGGTCGGTTTTTCTTGGTACATCATGCGATAGAAATACCAAATTTTTCTATAATCATGTAAACGGGAAGCAGGTTAAGATCACAGCATGTAAGTTGCACTCGATAACAATGGTAAATCGGCCGGAATCCAAGGAACCACCTGGCGTAGCCATAAATTCTTTAAAATGCACCGCTACAAGAAGATGATTGCATGTTACTTGATATCAATCATGTCCCCAACATGATTTCACATGAGCAACATGACTTTACGCAGATACCCAACAGTGGAAGTTAGTAAACAAAGTGCTTTTTGAACTTAATTGGGATAGCACCATGGCCTTGTATGTTTACAAGAATTTTCTATCAAGGCTGGATATAGTTGATGATGATGTTTCATGCCATAGTCCTAGCTTTTTTGATGGGCAATACTACCAAAATCCTTCACCACACCAACCTAGTTTTAATACCAAAGAACATACATCAAGCTCAAAGTTTTTCAAGATCTAAGGCCCATTACCTGTCTAACTTCATTAACAAAGTGATTTCAAGAGTAGTTCATGATAGGTTGGAAGGTGTGTTGCCTACTTTGATTTCAGCAAACCAGTCAGGTTTTGTCAAAGGAAGAAGTATATTTGAAAACATTCTCCTCACCCAGGAAATAGTTTCAGATATCGTACCAAGAGTAAACTCCGGCGAACGGGTCATAAAATTAGATACGGCTAAAGCATACGACAGTATCTGGAAATATCTTATGCATGTTTTGAGAAAACGGGGTTCACGACTACATCAACATAATTTGGAGATTCGTTGCATATAATCGTACATCGGCTTTAGTTAACGGTCGTCTCCACTGTGTTTTTTCCAATCAACCAGAGCAGTGGGGTGGGATCCCTCTATCTCCATCTCTATTTCTTTTATCCGCCGAAGTGTTGTCACAGCCCTAAATTCTTTATTTTCCAGTTATTGTGAGTTAAGGGTTTCGACGCTAAACGGACTAATCCTCTTAATCATCTAGCATATGCCGATGATACAATTATTTTCGTACCCAAGTAGACCTGCATCCCGAAAGAAAGTATCACGGAGGTTTTTCAGAAATATGAGCGATCATCCGGACAAATTTCATTAACAAAGCCAAAAAGTTCATATTACATATGATAAGGTCGCACGTAGCCGATTCAATCACGGTACATTATTAAAGTGCTTTTGCTAAAGGTCCGCTTTCCTTTACCTATTTACAGTTGTCTCATCACTCATGCTGTAAGAAAATTTTCTTTTCTCGATCTTATAAAGATGTGAAAGGGAGAATATTGTCATGGAAAGGTAAGTTGTTATCATTTGGGAAAGTGCTTTTCGGATCGTTGTATTGCAAAGCCTGCCAATACACTTACTTTCGCCTGCACCTCCAAAGTGTGTTTAAACGTAACTTCATAAAATATTTGCAAAGTATTTTTGGAGTATTAAGGAAGATGAAAAAAGTAAACATTGTCCGTTGCCGTAATATATGTTTACCAACTCGTTGTATTTATGATTGCTCTCAAGTCCCCGTTTGATATTTCAAATGCTCTATTTGCCAAATTGTGGTGATGAGGTTTAGGACTACAAGCTCACTTTGGTCAAATTATATTATGGAACAAATATCGTAAAAAAAAATCCCTACTTTGGTACAAAGGGGAGCGGGGAACACAAAACAATAATACGTCAATTAAGCAATAAGAGAATACAGGAAATTAAAGTGGAGATCTCAGGATCAACGAATGTATTTAGAATTGACGAAACGGGGGCATTACATTACGTGGTTCCTATCTGATTTTCCAATTAATGAAGACTGGAGCAAGGGTTAATTAATTCATGAAGGAACATGGAAGGAATGTGTTACAAGAAACTTTTCCAGTTCGATATTATGGATTTCATTAAATGTATATCCATATCAATGTTGACAGGATACCTGGATAAAGCACATGATGCCAACTACGCGGTGAAAATTCACAAGAAATAGTGCTTGGAATATGCTTAGGGATTGAGATATAAACAGTGATTACAAAATTTCATGATTATCGTATCCATTTTTAAGTTATCATTTTTCCCCAAGTGAGATTATGGAAATTTAAACTTCCAACAGTATGATCAATTGAAAAGAATGAGAATACATTTGCCCTAGATGTTATTTGCTGGGTTTAATTTAACAGTTAAACAATTCATCATCTTTATTGCGTAATTTTGTAAAAGGAAAGATGAAATTTACGAATGCCGGTACAGATTGCACGTAAATCTTATCCAAATATGGTTATCGTAACATGGCGGGAAGTAGATCGCGATGATCAAGCTGTCAATTTTCTGCGCAGTTCTACTCGCGATAACTGGGAATTATAAAAAGTTAAAAATGCAATCGCATACAGGTAATGCGTAGTTTCAATAGTGGTGCTTAAGTAAATAATAACTTGTTTTATTTAGCCGTTGATAATTCATGGTTAAAGAACATTCCTTTTCTTTCGTCGATTTAAGTAGGTTCTGTGGGAGGTTATAGGTCTCTCATGCCTACTAGAATTATACATCGACTTTTCCTAGTTACATGTTATAAACGCACATCACTGGGCATCACAGGAACCTCGGTCCCAGCTCATATGGTTCTGTGGTGCGATGGAAAGGAGACTTGTGTTTGCACAATGCAAGGAACAGAGATGACGATCAATGAATTGTCAAGTTAGGCGGAATGGAAGGTTTATATTTTTGTAACCAAGAGGATTCTACTGGTCATGTTGAAACCCATTCGATGCCGATAAGAAATGTGTTGAACAAAGAATGGAAAGCACTACGGTGTATTGCCACATTAGTTGACATTGTAAGATTATATACTTATGAAAAACAACGTGACAAGGTAAATACGTGTTTAGAGAAGTGAAATAAGTCAACGATTTTTTTAACTAACTTAGCTTTTGATTTCAGGTACAACAAGTTTTAATAGCTTTTCCGAACGGCTCTAGCTGAAGCCTAGGAAAATCGTAAACGCGATAGAACAACAAATCCCTAATCTTTAATTAGAAATAAAAGAAGGAATAACAATTATCACGTGAATATATCAACAATCAAGCAAGTAAACGTAAGAGATAATGGATTCAATTATTACAAAGGCTTTCCGGTGGTATTAGTTTAGGCTCATTCCACTGAAGTTCTAGTAATGATGGAAAACTATATCTCTACGTCATCAACGACAGAACCAACAACTGATTTCTCAGTCACAAAGGACTAATGTATCGCATCTACAAGTTTTATACTATAAGAGGCTATTTACAGAGAAAATGAGGTTGTTACCGTGTTGACACTTTTCCTTCACCTAGCAAGCATGAATGAATCTCAAATCGGGTCTCTGTTTTGGGACGAGCTTCATCTTCTTCGGAGTTGTTTACTCCACGGCTAGATTTTTACTGCACCAGGTGAGAGCTAGGGGTGCAGTGCGAATAAAGTGAAAGTTTGCCGTAAAAGACGAATTTGTACCCTCGGATATAAATCTCGGTATTAGAGATGAGTTTGTGTTTTTTCTCGACTTGGTCATGATGCCGGGCTTCGAAATCATCGAGATGCTGATGATTTTTAGATAACCGCCATCACTTCCATCTCCGACGACCTCCTGGTAGATCTAATTTGGAGACATCAGTGAGTTGTTTTAGGAAATCCGTTTGGTTCTGGTTAGAAGGAATTAGGCTACTTTACTCTTTTCTATTTTGCCATTTGGCTTTTCAGACGGTTGGTTTCTTTATTTCCTTTTTCCTTTTCTTTGTTTTGTACTTATTTATTTATTTAATAAAATATCAACCACTAAGTTTCACTTAGTGGCACTTAAATAAAAAAAAAAAAACTATTCTTTAATTTCTCTGTATATATGACTATTTCTTTGATAGATAATTTAAGATATTAGCTACATAATCTAATATAATATATATACACACACACTCTATCAGTATATATAATTTATACTTTATTTTTAAAGATGTTGAATATGGCTTTTTAATTAAGTTCTTTTTATTTAGTGGCAAAAATGCGTACAAGCAGAACTTCACTTTTACGTGAAGAGTTTTTATTTGGCTAAAATTTCATATGCATTTTGCCCAAAAAAATGTATACTTTTGAAATAAATAGTCATTACGTATAAATAAGATGTACTAATAAGAATTATACAGTCGAAACTACATTATTTTCCTAAAACTTTTTATTTTACTAAAAAAAGGAGTCAAAGAAAAATAACAATTGAAATAGTCATTACATCTAAGAGAGAATTTAAAAAGAAGTACATAGTTGCAATTCCATTATTTTGTTTTTTTATTTGACTGAAAATAATAGAACTCTAAGAATTTTTAATTGATTTTTCCAAAAGAAAATGTACAATTCAAATAAATAGTTAGTACATCTAAAGAATAAATGCACAGTTAGGACTTCAATTATTGTAGATTAAACTAATTAAATTTGGCTAAAATAATGAAGTTCGAGCTAAGTTATTTTTTTAAAAACATATTGTTCTGAAAAAGAAGAAATATAAAATTGAAATAAATATTTGAAACAATTAGTTACTACATTTAAAGAATTCTAAAATTGCAAGAATTTAAAGAATATTAAGTTGAAGCAAGAAGGAATATACAATTGGAATAAATAAACTATTGTATATGACTATTTAAACATTAATGTTGAAAATGGCCTAATTATGAGCTGAATTTTAAAAAAAATTTCCACCCTCACACGCCTAATAGAAAGTGTAGCCACATTTTTTGCCACATGTACTAGAGGGTAAAAACTATCAAATAGCCAAATTCAGTGGATAAGACTACTAAGTTTAGATGTGAAGAAACTAATAAATGGTGTCAAATTTGATGAGATCTGCAGGTATATTCCAAAAGTAACAATGTTCTCGATAACAGCATGATCATCCATTTAACTTAATATTAAAACAACAACTGAAATACGAAACAACATGTGAAAGTACAATAATCATGGTACAAAGTACAAACACACAGTAAAAGTTTCTCTGTTCTTTTAAGCAAAATTACACGGGAAGAGTGAACCTCTGTTCCATTGGATAATAAGCCATGTTCATCCTCCTCAGATAATTCCAAACAGCCATTGGATAATAAGCCATGTTCATCCTCCTCAGATAATTCCAAACAGCCACACCCCTCCTCCTTTGAAAATACGATTCTTCTTCAAATTGCTGCATTATAAATTTCTTGAAAACCCAAAGTAACGTTTCACCTCCATAAAGAAGGAAACAGAGGAAATACACAACAGGCGAAACAGAATCCGGGAAGAGAACAGTGGCAGTGGAAGCCAAAGATAGACAACTAAAGAAAACCATAATATGGTGTACGAGGTTGGAGAATTTCCTATAACTAGGATGATTAGAAAATCTCTGCTTAACTCCATACATTAAGCAGTAAAGGAATAAAGAAGTTACAGAAACTCGCATGGTTTTCGAATGTGTCTGGAAGGGATCAGTTTTGTTATTGCCTTGATATTTTAGCTGGAGAAAGTTGAGGAGAATTGGGAAGAAGAATCCAAGAATTGTGAGGGAGCAATTTGCGGTACTTTGTTCCTCATACATATAGAATATGTAGGATTCCATAGTTATGAAAGCTTCATTGAACTGACTAGTAAAAGTTGTCCAAGCTTGGACGAGAAATAGGCCTATTCTTGAATTATTGGCCATTAATTGAACTAGAAAGAACAAGAGCAAATAAAATGGAGTGACTGTGAAGGAGAAGGAGGAGAGAGTATAAATCTAGCTTTAAAAGCACGACATTTGAATCTTTTATATTCTGATTAAAAGATCAAACTCGACCTTTGAATCCTTCAAATATATTAGCTAAGTGGTACAAAAGAGAAAAGCAAAAGAAATCCTTTACTACTTTTTGGATCCCACCATAGGCGTCGAGAAGCCCAAGAAAAAAGATCCTTTACTACTAATTTGGGATACCAACTACACTGTTTATTCACTTATTCGGTCTAATTATTTTAAAAATAAATTCTTTTTATTTCATATTCATATTTTTCTAAGTTAACTTGGTCCAACAATATTCCAAAATGGCAATTACACGCTCATTTATTATTTTAAGCTAAACAAAGATGTGAAAAGTGCGTTAGTGTAATTTGGAGGATAAACTATTCCTAAGGGTACAGAAATATTCCGAGTAAATGATGATCAAGAAGGTGCCGAGCTGCCGATGTTGCGGGCACATGGCATCCATTTTTTTTATCACGCAGTAAAAATCATTTGCTAACATTTTATTAAATACGGAGTTAAGTGGTTACTTGACTCATGTTTCATGCTAACTCTAGTAAATTTTTAACTTAAGAGTTAATTTGATTGAAAAAGTAATATATCAAAATTTACAATTGGAGTACATAGTTAAATAAATTTTGAACTCTTAAAAGTTGTGAAAGTTATTCTAATAATATTGTTGTTGTAAATACAAACCTAATCTAAAGTGATTTTTTTTTTCTTCACATAGATAGGTATCTCCAAAATGAAAAAAATGAAAGAAAAAAGAAGTACCAAAATTGTTGAGAAGGATCAATAATTTTGTATGAACATTAGGTCCTGCTAACTAATTATGGTCAGTTAAAATATCCCACATCGGGTGGTTGAAAGGATGGGTGGACTTTCGTATGGACTTGGGCAATCGTCCATCTTAAGTTAGCTTTTGGAGTTGAGTTAGACCCAAGATCCATTCTTTATATGGTCAAGTGATAGTTATACATATTTCAACATATGTAACGTAATGCATTTAGCTTCCATTTGATCATAGATTTTGAAATTGAAACTTAAAAATTTGAGTTTTTGAAGTTGTAATTTTTGGAATTTAAAGTTGTGTTTGGATATACATTTTACTTGGAAAAGATTTGAAGTTTTGTGAGTGGAAGTCCCAAAAACCAGTTTTTGGAATTTGAATTTTTTTTGAAGATAGATTTTCAAAATCTAATCCAAAATTTATGCCAAACAGATATTTGAACATAAAATTTCAAAATTTATGATCAAATGCTAGCTTATTAATTTGACATAAATTCTCGATGTGGGTACATTTTTACGGACTGATAATCTTTTGTTGATTTCCGTTTTGAGGAGTACTAGAACAAAGACTAAAAGGACCAAAGAGGTCAATTCGTTATTTGACCAAAGAGTTTTTTGGCCATTGCATAGGTTGGATAAAAGTTGCTAAATTTGGGAATACCGGTAATAATTTCCTCTAGCCTATTCGTCAACCATTACTGCACACATCATAACTTAATTATATTTAATTAATTTTAATATTAAATAGACTAATTTTACTCAATAGCTTACCATTTTGGGTTTGGAAAATAATATTTCAAATGTTAAAAACTAGTAACTTTTAATTGTGAAGAACTACTATAGAGAAATGAATAAATCTCATCATAAGCCCCAATATTATCAAATACGAAGATAATACCTTATTTAATTTTTGCATGAAATGAGAAAAAAAAAAAACTTTGAATTAACATTTCAAAGTGTTTTCAAAACTTTGAAATATCATATAACCTAAAAACTATATTATCATTCGAAGTTGTTATTTTTTAATTTTCAAACTAACCATCAGGCCTAAAAAATAGACGAGTTGAGATAAAGCTGAGATAAAGTTTCAGTACTAACAACAACACAAGTAACAAAATGGATCACGACATATTTAAAATATGAAGCGCTACAAACACACACACACAAAAGAAAAAAAAAAAAAAAAAAAAAGGTTAAAAGGTTAGTCCCATACATGTGAAAAATTTGGCACTGCAAGCTGCTACTCTTTATCCTATTGTAGTTAATCATCAGTTGCAAATGACGAGGGAAACAAAGAATGAGTAATATTGATTTCTTCCCTATCAAGAATAGGTTCTAAGAATTACTATAAGTTGATCAAGATGATGAAAAATAATTAGTTGTTCGGCACTATAATCTTGTGGCAAACTAATATTTCTCCTGGACACTAATTTGTCAAAATCTTCAGGGGGTGGCGGGGTGGGGGGGAGAGGTGACACCAAGAGCACTACATGTGAGATTAGCTAAGAAGGGTATATTTTTACCAAAAAAGCTAAGAAGGATATAAGAATAGATTTTATATTTACAGCCTATTAGGCCGAGCCTTCAACATCTGGTTACTTTGAAAAGTAAGTATTTATTGTCAGAAGCGTTTCTCGAAAAAATAATTTTGGAGAGTAGGAGAACGTGGCAGTAAGTATTTGGCTAATCAATTTGAAAATCACTTTTGCCAATATTATAACAGTAATTATGTCTGGCTAAGGTTTCAAAAACGCTTCTAGCGAAAAACTACCTCTTTAACTTCTAAAAAAATAATTTTTGCTACTATTCAAACACACTTATTTTTTCTCTAAAAACTTAATCAAAGTACCTTAATTTTCTAAAATAAGCACTTTTTGAAGAAAAAAAGGAAAATATTTTTGGCTTCCTCGGAACTAGGGGTGTTCATGGTTCGGTTTGGGTCGGTTATTGGTTAAAACCATAACCAAACCAATTTAGTCGGTTTTTAAATGTCTAAAACCATAACCAAACCAAGTAAAATAATAACCATAGGTTTGGTTATTGTCATTTTTAGTTCGGTTTGGTTCGATTTCGACCAAATTGTCGTGACAATTCAAATATTCTTCTCACATTCTTCAAATTTTAACTATGTGTTTTTTTTTTCCCACAAGGGGCGAACTTTCTTTGCGTATTGAGGGAAAGACATCGACCAAGCGATGTAAATGAAAAGAGATAGTAGGATTTTAACTTTTTACCCTTACGCTTACGACTTATTAGAGTTGAGAACTGGATTGTTGAACGAACGTATTCTTTTAAGACATGGGCCTTAAAAATAAGTAGACAAAATTAAATTAATAATTAAAAGGTATAAAATATCTTTAATTATTTATGAAAAATTAATATTATACATATAAATAATTATAAATTTTATGTATATAATTATCGTTTGGTTCGGTTATTTATTCGGTTATTTTTTACTATAACCATAACCAAACCAAATATTATCGGTTTTTAATTTAAACCGGGAAAACCAAACAAATGTCGGCTTTTTTTTATTCGGTTTGGTTAAATTTTCGGTTTGATTTTGGTTTTAACCAAAACTGTGAACAGCCCTACTCAGAACTTAGTCAAACAAGCTATTCGTCCATGAATTTTCAGCTAATATCGAACAGATTGAAGGATGAAGACAAAAAATCATAACTTAACTTGCGTCAAGCTAGAATAATTAGACTGTTTGTCACTGTTAGTAATATGTAATATGTAAAAGAAAGTGTAAGTGGTCCACCAGTACCTAATTGACATCTTTGTGGTCGTTAAGTCTTTGTCCTCATACTATTCTAAAAGAAAATCAACGATAATAAAGTGTAAATAGTCCACCATACACACCGTGGTGATTGTTAATTCCTGTTTAGCCAAGTTTCTAAAATTAATTTATTTTAAAAAATATTTTTTTTAAAAAGTTCTTTCAAAAAATATTTTTAATAAAAATAGTTTATATTTGGCCAATTAATTAAAAAAAAAACACTTTTGAGTTGTATTAGTATTTGGCCGTTTTTTAAAAATGATTTCAATTTGTATTTTTCTCAAAAACACTTTTCAAAAAAAAAGTACTTTTGGGCAAAAGATGCTTTTTTAGCTTAAAAATCAAGCTAATACTTCAAAAGACTTATTTTCTCCCAAAAACTTAACCAAACATCTCACTTTTTTAAATAAGCACTTATTAAAAAATAAGCATCTTTGAGAAAAAATAAGTGTTCGCCAAACAAGGCTATTTTACTCAACCCTTTACCCTTTTAGGTTTGGAAAAGAATATTTCACCTTTGGAGTGAGCCGTGAGCGCATTTATCAACGACTAAAAATGAATTGGATTTTTCAAATGTTAAAACTGACTTTTAAATATGAAGTATTATAGAGAAATGAATCAATAATTTATCTTAAGCCACAATATTTCCTCTTTAGCATTATTGAATTAACATATACAGGTGGTTTTCAAAATTTAAAAATATCATACCACCCATAAACTATATTAAAATTTGAAGTTGTTACTTTTAATTTTCAAACTAACTACTCCCTATTAAATATTTTTAAAAATAATTAGACCTTCGAAAATGTAAGAAATAGACAAGTTGAAATAAAATTTCAATACTAATAACAACTCAAAAATAGAATAAATGCTTTATTCAAATAGACAAGTTGAAATGAAATTTCAATAGTAATAACAACACAAGTAACAAAATGGATCAAGACATATTTAAAATATGAAGTGCTACACAAAAAGCAAAATATAAAAAAATAAAAAATAAAAAATAAAAAGGAAGAGAGAATTATTTAAAGGTTAGCCCCAGTCATATGAAAAACTTGGCACTGCAACTGCTACTGTTTATCCTATTGTAGTTAACAATTAATCAGTTGCAAATCATGGAGGAAGCAAAAAAATGAGTAATATCGAGTTCTTCCCCATAAAGAATAGGTTCTTGGAATTATAAGTTGATCAAGATGATGAAGAATAATTAATTGTTTGGCACTATGATCTTGTGGCAAACAGATATTTCGCCTAGACATTAATTTGTGAAAGTCTTTAGACAGGAAAAGGGTGACACCAAGAGCACCACCATATGTGAGATTAGCTAATTAAGAAGGGTAAAAGATATAGATCTTATAGTTAGTCCATGATTTTAGTTAATATTAGACAAATTGAAGGATGAAAACAAAGAATCACAAGTGAACTTGCAACACGCTAGAATAATTAGAATGTTTCCCACTGTACTAATATCACTTGTAAAAGAAAGTGTAGTTTACATTTCCCGTTCTTATATTTTGCACGCTTATTGCAGAATGCATTATTTTCTTGAAGAGCCATAGTAACATTTCACCTCCAGAGAGCAGAGAGCAGAGGAAATATACAATAGGGGAAACAAGATTTATACCTTCTCAAAAAGGAAACATAATTAACATAACATACCCAGATCTGTACCAATACAACTTTTTTCTATACCATGAAATTCAGGAAAAAACTATTACTATACTGGGCCACATGACTGGGACCTAAGAAGAAAGTACAACAGTATCCATCAACAACATGCATGACGCATTCATTTAAATTAATATTACAACAACAATTGAAATCCCGAAACAGCACGAGAAATAATCATGGTACAAAGTACACTACACACAGAGACACACAGAGTAATTTAGACAGGAAGACTAAACCTCTGTTCCATTGGATAAAAAGCCATATTCATCCTCCTCCTCAGATAATTCCAAACTGGTTCACCAGTCCCCCTTCTCTCAAAATATGATTCTTCTTCAAATTGTTGCATTATTTTCTTGAAAATCCAATGCAACATTTCACCTCCATAGAGAAGAAAAGAGAGGAAAAACACAACAGGGGCAACGGAGTCTGGGAAGAGAACAGAGGCAGTGGAAGCCAATAACAAAGAACTAAAGAAAACCATAACATGGTTTACCAGGTCGGAGAATTTCCTATAAATAGGATGATTAGAGAATCTTTGCTTAACTCCATATATTAAACAGTATACGAGCAAAGAAGTAACTGAAACTCGCATGGTTTTTGGATGGGTCGAAAAAGGATCAGTGTTGTTATTGCCTTGATATTTTAGCTGTAAAAAGTTGAGGAGAGTTGTTAATAAGAATCCAAGAATAGTGAGGGGGCAATTTGTTCGTGGTACATATAGAAATTGTAGGATTGTGTAATCATGAAAGTTGAATTGAATTGATTGTTAAAGGTTCTCCGTGCCTGGAGGAGAAATAGGCCAATTCTTGAATTGTTGGCCATTTGAACAATTGAAGCTAAGAGGGTAAAGAGCAAATAAGGAGTAAAGAAGAAGATTATGAAGAAGATAGAAGATAAACTATACGATTAGCAGTATATGGTATGGCAATATATATAGAGGGACATTCCTTGTCTAAATTGGGTGTCGATGTTTTTTAAAATGTCCATATTAGTTATAATGGAAAAGAAGGATTCAGTAGAAAGGGTTTAGAGGATATTAAGGGTCAGAAGGTTCAAAAAGAATGGCCGAATTGGCAAAATACTAACATTAGTACATTCTCTTTTTTCAACATCCAAGAGGGGTCACACCCACTGACTCACATCCAATTCTACGCGGGAAATTTCATGTACTAGACAATTAAAAAAGTTGCAGCCCATTAGACACAAGACTAGGATAAAAAAAGAACTTACTTACACCTCTCATTTGGACCAAATTAAGTAAAAAGTAATTTAGCATTAAGCGTCATAAATTAGTGTGTAAGTACATATTAATAAACTTATAATATGTGATAAAGCTTTAGTTATTACTACTACTATTCAGGGGCGGAGTCAGAGGGGTGCAAGGGGGTCCAATCGAATGCCCTTCGTTGAGAAATTATACAATGTAAATATGGGGAAAAAATTACATATATATAAGCCGTTGAATCCCCTGGCATAAGAATTTTTGTTTTTTAAATCCCCTTGTTTGAATTTCTAGATCCGCCATTGCTACTACTACAACTAACTATTTGTGATAGGGACCTGATCCTTTTTGGTTTTTGTTTTTAGTTTTCATGGAAGAGGGAAAGCGTGATGAGAGGCAGAGGCGGATCCAAGATTTAAATTTTATGGGTTCAATCTTAAGATTTTTAGTATTGAATCCATTATTTGTTTAAAGTTATGGGTTCATATCTACTATTTGTTACTATTTTAATAATTTTTTACGTATAAATTTATGCTCCGCGTCGAAAGTTAGGGGTTCAATTGAACCCTTACTTACAATGCTATGCTAGATACACCACTGATGAGAGGATAAAAAGGTTAAAAGGATCAATGAGTTCAGTTTGTCCAGCTATTGCTGTCAACTTATGTACACAATCACAAAGGTAGAGCCTTTTTTAACGATGGACGTGCATAGAGAAAAGAGAACAAATTGGTAATAAAGGATTCTTTTAAAATTTTAAATAAACAATGTTTGCCATTGGAATGGTTCAATATCTTGGTTGTGCAAGTTTCTCAATTTGTAGTAATAGTGACCGGGTTCACGTATATATTAGCAAGAAATTAATTTCTCTATTTTTTTATTTTTTTTTTATTTTGTTCTTGGGATCAATTCTATAGTTTATTCACGATTGATGGACTTATCATGTCTACATAATATCACTAAATTTGAACCCGATCATCCATAACTGACCAGTCTGACCTTGTCATTCTTAAAATAATCACGAGTATCTTCTAATTTGTGAGTCCAAATCAATCTAATATTGGACCTTTTTAATTTATTTATTATTTGTTAGTCCTAATTTGTTTTCATGAATGAACAAAAATTTGAGGGAAAAGATATGATTTTCTTTCTAATTACCTAGCTTAACTTTTCGGATTTCCTTCAAATTTTTGGTTGTCTTCCATATGGAGGATTTAACCTGAAGCACTAATATCTAACTAATTTTTACACTATTTTGCATTCTAACATACTATTGGAAGTAGGCCTGTGCACAAATCGGTTCAATCCGAATTTCCGAACCGATTTGAAACAATTCGGATAATTCAATTTGTACAATTCGATTTTGATTTCTGAGATGCAATTGTAAAATATTACTAAGCTTTGCAGTCTGGTTGGAGCACGGTTTGCTTCAATTATCAACCGAACTGATCAGAACAAACCGAATTTATATGTCACTAGTGACTAATATGACTAATTTGGTATATGTAACGTGGTGTTGGCGGATTTGTATGCTTGCACAAGTTGTCAAGCTCTTGTTTTGCTATTTATATGCTATTATGCTTGCAAGTTTATGATTTTTTTCTTGGTTAATGTTTTGGTTATAAGGCTGCAAATTTAGGATCTCATTATTTTTTGTTATGTTTACTCTAAAACTGAAATGATGTAGTTACTTGTTTAAATTTCGAATAAACCGAACAAATCGATTTGTGTAACCCAACCGAAATAATAAAAAACAAATCGAATTGAATCTAGAATAGATCGAGTTTGGTTGAGAATTTTATAAAGTCAAAATTTGAAATTTCAACTCGATGATGGCCAAAACCGAACCGAATCGATTCGTGCACAAACCTAATTGGAAGACTATTCATAGAGAGTTACCCATTGTAGTAATTCAGCTTAACCTGATAGTATAAGAGATTAAATAGTACCCACTGCCGGTGGAGACTACTTTTTTACACTAGGCAGTGTACTTAAAAGCCTATTATAGGTAAGTTTCAATCAATTTATTTTTGTAATAGTCAAATTACAAATTAGGACATCAGTTTAGAAGGCAACCTCAACTCTAATTATCCAGAAACCAAATATAAAGCAAACCCCAGCAGAACTTTTTCTAATTGATTCTGCCAAACCAGAAAAAGTTCCACATCCTGCATTGACGTTAAGGCTCTGAAAAAACAAATACTATGTGCCAACAAACAATCACCAAAACTGCAGTTAACAAAAACTGAGAGCACTCACGTTTGATATCGACAATGACGTAAGAGAATGTCGAATGGCCCCCTTCGGAAACCTGAACGCAAGATTACAGATTGAGGTGAATTAAACGCTAAAATTATGTCT
Source organism: Lycium ferocissimum (assembly GCF_029784015.1). NCBI lineage: Eukaryota > Viridiplantae > Streptophyta > Magnoliopsida > Solanales > Solanaceae > Lycium > Lycium ferocissimum. Next base: position 21,189 of record NW_026725822.1, read on the forward strand.
GATGTTACTAACGCATTGGAAACAACTCATGCTGAGATTGATTTAACAGATGCATGGCAAGAGAAAAGTGCAGAACCGAACATTGCCAAACTCACCACCATAAACGATGTATCAACCCCATCAGCTTCTAACTCTTCCAGTATAAAGTCAACTTTTATGCAAATGCATGTGAGCCTACAAGAATCAATTTGTCCAGTAAATTTGTCCCTCAATGCTGGTGGTCAAGATTCAACTGTAAATATTACTACTACAAAATACCTAGTGTAATCCCACAAGTGGGTTCTAGAGAGAGCAGTGTATACGCAGACCTTATCCCTACCTTCGGAGATAGAGAGGCTCTTTCCAATAGACCCTCGGCAACAGTAAATATTGCTAATTCCTTTGAAATTCGCGTAGCATGGAATAAATAAATATCTAATGAAATGTTGCCTGACTCTTTGTGCTATTTTCTGGATCGTTCGTGATTATTGCATAAGGAGTCACCTATAACTGTCATTTCTATAAAACTATTTCTAATTTCCTTCACCTTTCCACACATAACCTTTTTGCAATAATGATATCAGAAGTCTTCTCCAGATTAAAGGAACACGGAGGTCAAAACTGTGATATAAACCACTCTCTAGGAAATCATGTGGAAGGAGGTAAAATGTAAATCGGTGTTTGTAAACTCCAATAGCAGGAAAGTGGTTCAAGAAGCTAATCAGAACTAAGCAAAAATGGGACCTGTGCTCAGTAAGACAGTAACATTGTCTGACATGATATTGGAGTTCTTTATCTCATGTCTCACACAGTTAAGACTCCTATGACAAACAAAAATGTTTTAAAGGGGTAACAAGAAAAGAATTCTTCTTTGAAGCTCTTGTAACATAAAATAGATATCTTTAAAAAAAAAAAAAAATAAGAAACTTACACAGCTAAATCTATGTACTTGATTCGTATACGAAAAACTCACAAAAATGAGTTAGTCAGTATACTTATACAGTCAATTGATATTTACAAGCGATGTGCTCAAACCTTTGGTATAATTCTTGGAGATAGACCCAAACGAGAGCTGCACAAGTCAAAGCGTTCCCTGCATTACCACCTCCTTGAACCTAATAAAGACACAATTTTCCTTTGAAATTTACCACTGAAAATTTTAAAAAATGATAGCACATTAATCAATCACACTTACAGAGAACACAAAAAATAATAACGTGAAAACTTGTGCTTCGAATCTTATCGTCAGGCTTAGGATAAGAATCAACAGCAACAAGGAAATCCACTGCGGCCATTCCACAACCTAGCTACTCAACAAAAACACAGAACAAACTAAAAAAAATACAGTAAATCCTGCAACAGTTTCAGCTTATATATTTTTGACATGTGAAGAGACTATCAAGAAAGAAGACTCACAACTGTGTGATTGTCAGGGATTGTTGTAGTTTGTGGGGTTGACGGAATTGACATTTTCAACCTGGAATTTAATTAAATAAGACAATTAAATGTTTAGTTAAGTTCAAACATAGAGAGAAAGCTAACAAATTAAAGTTACCTTACCTGGTAAAAGAAGAGTTAGAGGTAAGATTATAGCGTTGAGGAATATGAAGTAGTAGAGTTGACGGCGGTGATCGGACGGAAAGTGACGGGGAGCTGTATGACTGCAAGCCAAACGTCGCCATTATTAGTCAGCTCTCAGTGACGAGGGAAAGGTTTACACCATCAGCTTTGTTGGTCAGACCGAAAGGAAAGTAGGCTAAACTTTTTCTTTTGTTTTGTTTTTGTCAGCCCACACTACCCTGCGCCGAGTCCGCGACTTTTGTAATCCCAAAAAAAAAAATGTTGAATCAAAATAGCTCAAAAAAAAAAAAGGAAATTTCACAAAAGGACCAAGCTGTAAAGTTAATATTTTAGTCCTTTCACGCACAGAATTCGTGCCTGAAAGAGGGCAACATAAGCTGCCCCTTCTCCTTCCCCACCACGGTCCCACCATTTCAAAAAAAAAAAAAAATCATCATTAAAGGCGATTCTATGGTCTCCCAGCATAGAAAACGTTATTTTCGTGTTGTTTTTTAACCCGAAAATTAATACTCTTGGTATATTGAAGTGTAGGAATAAGTTTCTAAGGTTGGATTTCGAAATAAAGCGGCGTAGATCTCATTTCAAAAACTCAAAAAAAGTTTCAATCTAAGTATTTCACTATGAATTTTCTATTACATTGTTAAATATATTATTACCCTAACATGATTATTGTGTAATTGTTGCGGATTTCAAAAAAGAAAAAAAAAACTTTTACGCATTTTTTTTTTTTTTTGCGTTATTGGGGGCTGTTTGGACTGCCCTGTTTTTTCATTTTTTAAAATTTTTTTATTTGTTAATTTGTTAATTATTTATTAATTATTTACTTAGTATTTATTAATTATTAGATTAGCGACTTAAGTATTTTTTAATTGTTAGATTAGCTATTCCAATTGTTAGACTAGATAATTATTTATTTAGTTTTTGTTAAGCCAATTGTTTGTTTGTTAATAATTTGTTAATTGTTTGATTAGTTAGTTAATTGTTTATTTATTAATTATATGTTAATAATTTGTTAATTGTTTGATTAGTTAGTTAATTTTTTTATTTATTAATTGTTTATGCTAATTATTTGCTAGTTAATTGTTAATTATTTGACTTATTAATTATTAGTCTTTATATTTTAATTGTTAATTTATTTATTTGCTAATTAGTTTAGGATTGAAAACCCTTAATATAATTTTCGATAAAAGATTACATAATTAATACTACTTGTTAATGATTGATTTAAAATGCGTAAAACAGATGGATTACCACAATTCTTAATATAATTTTCAATAAAAGATTACATAACTAATACTACTTGTTAATGATTGAAAACCCTTATTTTAGGATTGAAAACCCTTAGTTTAGGATTAAAAACCCATAGTTTAGGATTGATAACCTGTAGTTTAGGATTGAAAACCCGTAGTTTAGGATTGAAAACCCTTAATATAATTTTTGATAAAAGATTACATAACTAATACTACTTATTAATGATTGATTTAAAATGCGTAAAACGGATGGATCACCACAATCCTTAATATAATTTTTGATGAAAGATTACATAACTAATATTACTTGTTAATGATTGATTTAAAATGCGTAAAACGGATGGATCACCACAATCCTTAATATAATTTTCGATAAAAGATTACATAATTAATACTACTTGTTAATGATTGAATTAAAATGCGTAAAATAGATAGATCACCACAATCCTTAATATAATTTTCGATAAAGGATTACATAACTAATATTACGTGTTAATGATCGATTTAAAATGCGTAAAACGTATGGATCACCATGATCCTTGGCGAGAGGTATTATATCTTGCGGAGCATATGGACGACATCGGACCTACAGGCTGAGGCTCCGGTTCGTATCTGGTTGGGGGACTCAGCATAGGAGATCTTGGCTGCTCGCGCCCCACATCCTGGCATCCTGGATATACTACTTCGGGGCGGTATCTACCGGTGCGTCGATGTTGGTTGGATACAGCCCGATAGGTGTTACATCTCAGAAATTTTGAGTTGTGGCGTTATGATTAGACTAATGCGAGCTTAAGGTAAACATGAAGTCCTTATCAAGTTAAGGAGAGTATTTGATAGCTTTAAAGTGCGTACTACAAGATTTTGAAGTCACATGAATTGGTGGAATTAAGTTTGTTAAAGGAAGTGAAATATAAGTTGTGTTTGGGAAAGTTTTCGCAATAAATGAGTTAATATTTAGTTAGTAATGTTTGCGGAGAGCTATAGGGCTCCTTAGATGGTTAATGGAATGTTATATAAGTGCCAAGAAGGTTCCACAAGGAATGGAAGTCAAACGAATCAACGAGAGCAAGTTCGGAAAAAAATGGGTTATACGACCACTTATACGGTCCGTATAATATTTCAAAGAAGGGTCAATCCTTGGTGGGATTATACGACCATTTATATGGACCGTATAAAGTTATTCGAAAAAAAGTGTTCGTATAATCGGGTGTATTTTTTCAGATTTTTCTCTTTTTATATATAGATGAGCCATGTTCATTTAATTCATTTCCCACATCTTCCTCAAGTCTTGAAAGCTTTAGAACATTCCCTCGTATAATGGTCCGTATAATATTCAAGAATCAAGAAGAGAAGGAAGTTCAAGGGTTTGTGAAGCTCAAGATTTCCTTTGGTATTGAAGTTGGGATTTCATTCAAGTGAAATACATTAATCAAAGTTCATTCATACAATAAAAGGTAAGTTTTACATCTATTTCATGTTATTAAGAGTATTTGGTTGTTGAATAACTTGGATGGAGGAAGGAAGTAGAAAATGAAGCTCACATATGGATTTAATGATATTCTTGAGTAGTAAATTAACTTGAGTCATGATTCTTAGTATACTATGAGAATAATCTTGTTGTGGGTGGTACTAATGATGCTGAAGGAGTATTATATGTAAGTGAATATGGTGTTGTGTTGTAGCTAGGTTATGAATGACCTTAAAGGGAGTTTTGAGGATTGAATAATGCTTAATGTGAAAGAATTTTGATCTCTATTGATGTTTATATATGGAGAGAGATGAAACAAAGGAAATGTTGCCCAAATTCCGTTAACTCCTAGTTGCTTAGTTTAAACTCAAGCATGTTTTCCATGATTTAATCTTAGTACGAATCCTCTTGAATGTAGAGTTGCGAGCTTGGAAGGAGAACGTTTAGTCGTTAAAGGAGACGTGAAGGTATGTTAAGGCTAGTCCCTTTCTTTCAAAAGGCATGATTCCTAGGTTATGATTCCATATATGTTTCCATAACCTTCTTACGTCCAAAAGTTAAAGTTCAAAGATTATGATGTTAAAGATGAGATATTTTCTATGATGATCATGATGATGATGATATTATTTCTAGAAGTCTCACAGCTTGTGATTGTGATGCCATTATGAGATTGTCAAGTTATTTCATGAATCCCTTGACTTTATTCGTTGTTGTTGATCTCGATTGAATTATTCCTTTGGGGTGAGATATAAATGATTATCCAAATATAAATCGAAGGTCACCGACCTTACGTCACTATAGAGTTGTAGCTTTTAATTGGGCTCTTACATCTATTTTATGTATGATTAGCCTAGAGTATTATGGATAACACCGTGCCTAGTTGGCCTAGCAAACACCACTAGTGGGCAGCATGAGATGGTTATCCCGGACATGGGCTAATGATGATGAGCAATATCGCGCTTAGGCAATCGATTCTGAGTTATCTCTTTATCTCATATTTCTGGATTTCTTTATGATGTTATTATATTCGTTCATGCCGCGCGGATAGACGGGGAGTCCCGGACATCTAAGCTTTATTAACGGGAGCATTCACTTCGGAGTTCTTATTGGTATATTCTTTTGAGAATCTTATGATGGTATTCTAGTTAGAGGCTCGTAGACATATGTGGTACTATCTCTTTAGTGTATGTCTTCAACACACACACACACACGCACACACACACACACATATATATATATATATATATATATATATATATATATATATATATATATATATATATATATATGTTTTGAATATGGAAGATCGTTCCCATAATAAGTTTTGCTTTGAGCATTGTATTTATTTAGGATTATGATAAAAAAAAAAGGTGGTGCTCGGTAAAGGGAGCTGAGGGATACAATGCATAACCCTGCGTGTTAAGTCGTGATCAAAAGTGGTATATGGACGTTGCTAAGTGTGTACGAGCCTTGTCCGGAGTCTTGTTTATGAGTGTACGCGCATGGATAAGTTTAAACGTTTAGGAATGATAATTGTTCTCGTTTCAAATTCCGATAGAGCCATAATATAAATTCCTCCTTTTCCTAATTGTGTGTTATGATTTGCGATGCTTGAGAAGAGGAAAGCAATGCCGGAAGAACGAGACAACGCCTAACCTTTGGTGAATTTAGAGGATGGTGAACGCGAGGGCTCCGTCATGCTTCTCACCTCCTTTGTTTTAGAGGAGTGAAGGCCTCGGCTCCGGCTCCGATGCCTCTAGTTCCTGGAGGTGCCTCGAGAGATGAACGTATTAGTCGCTTAACGGCGACCGGGAGGTGCGGGAGTGACAAAACCCGTGATTTTAGGAGCTTGAATCCTCCTTTCTTTCAAAAATGAAGCATTAGATGAGATCGAGAACATTGAGGTTATGATTCATCATATATGTTCTCTCTATCAAATTTAACAAATCCCAAGTGAAATCAAATATCAAAAGGCATAAATCAAGAAAATCAAGTGTTGGGAGGCTCCCTGGAATTTGTAGAACTCAAGAAATCCTTTGGTGTTGAAGTTGGGGGTTTCAAAAGATAGTTTGATTCAAATTCATTTTGTGATCTTTAAATATTTAGTTCTTATGATGTTACCTTAAAATAATTATTATTTGATATTTTCTATAATTATCGGCCCTCTTACGATGAGCATTTCATTATTCTAGTCTCACTTATTATTTTTGTCACTTGTCCTTATCATTATTATTATTATTATAATTACTATTATTACTATTATTACTATTATTAATATTATTATTATTATTATTACTATTATTATTATTATTATTACTATTGTTATTATTTTTGTTATTACTATTTGATCATTATAATTCGCATTATGAATTTTACCTTCATGCACACGCACATTTATTTTCGCAAAATTAAATAATAGATTTATTCGATGACTTTCAAAAATATTATTATCCTATTAATCGTATAATTTTGAAGGTCACTAACAAATACATACTTTGATACGTCATTCGTTAATATATGATTAATTGAAAAGGGCTTTTATTTAATTGGGTTAACATTAATATTTCGGACCGGCCCATATAAAATTTTTATGTCGCTTCCAGCTCATTTTTTCTAAACCTAATACTACGCTCGTCTCGTCTGTCCCCCCTTCTCTCTCTCTCTCTCCTCTCGGCTCCTCGACAAAATGGCGAAATCGCGGGTCTATTTCGCCTTCCCCGGACGGCGTGGTCGATTTGGGAAGAAATTAATGCTTCGTACCTATGGATTAACGTTGAAAGAGGTTAAAATCTTGTTTTCTTCTTCTTTCTTTTCGATCGCATACGCGAAATGACTTTGATGAGTTTGTCCGGTTGTGATTTCAAATTGATTTTATCGGCTCCATTTCATTTTTCGGAGACATTTTAATTGATTTTTGTCTCTTTATCTCTCGGTTGTTCACGATCGTAATGAAAGTATTCTAACGTTTTTGTATTTGAACGGAGAGTTGACTTAAAATATATATATAGTTTATAAATAATCGTTTTAAAAGTTTAAAGAAAAGTTTTTAGTCGCCAAAATTCCAAAAAGAAAAGCTTTAGCCATTGAATCCTAAAAAAATACAAGTCTTTTTAGCGCGGAATTCCTAAAAATGAGTTCTTGAGGCAAATCCCCACAAAAACATAGTTTTAGTTACTAAATATTAATCTCTATATCGAGTAAAAATACTAAATCAATTTATTTTGTTTTTGTTTTCTTGGTATTGCTTCGAATCCGAGCACACGCAATCGGGTTTGGTGGTGTTTTATTCATGCCTTACATTTACTTTGAAGAGGTAATTCTCGTTTGCGTTAAGGGTTTTGTCTGTGTTATTTTAGTTTGTTATTTTGTTAATAGACCTTTGTAGTAGTCGGGCGTCTGTATAGTAGTTCGATTAAGCATGTTTTGTGTTAGTCGGTTTGTATGGTTAAGTATGTTTAGGTATGATAATTTAGTTTAGTTTGGTGTGACCACTTTGTTAGTAATCCGAACTTAAGACTATCTGGCATTTAAAGTCTAGCTTGTGCTATAGATAGTTTTGCATCTCAAGTTATATACCAGATTGTATATACTTACTAGTATGTTTTTTAAAATATATGATTAATTAGAATATTCTTAAGGGGTTGGAGGTTAACACATAATTGGTTATGGACTTAGCTTAATATGACATGAGGTGGTTAAAAGGAGATCCTTGTATAGTTTAAAATCATTAAGTCTGCACGATAAAGAATGAACAAGCATGTTTCGGCATTCCGCCGCATATACTATGTGTTGGTTTTTTTATAAAAAAAATGAGATATGCAAATGATTTATGCTTACAATATCATGTAAGTTCCTTCACAAATCTGTTAAACAAATGATAGTAGCGATGTTGGTTTGTTGAGTTGGGATCGGAAAATGTTGTATGAAGCTTGACCTATGTGCGAATATAGGCCGATATGACGAATGTGAATGCAGAAAAGAACTTGGCCTTACGTGTTTTATTGTCTAAAGCAGAGGTGAATAGTGCAATGAGTTAAGATTCTTGCCTATATGTCCATGAATCATGCTTGGATTTTGAGCTTGAATATATGCCTATGAGTGGTGGATAAGTCCATTCGATTTGTTTGAATGCCGCTCCGTGCGTTCACCCGAACACCCCGAGCTTAAAAAATATTTTTCATGCACGTTGATTTGGTTGAAGTTTGGTCATTATATTTGATTGAGGATGTGCATACGTGTGTTTGTTGAACGGTCTTTGTCTAAGCATATGGTTGTTTCCAAAGATATGTGGCTAACATATATTAGTTATGCGGAGAATTTTCATGAATATGAAGTTGTCTTAATCGGGATCATTGCGAAGTTATAATGATGTTGTCCTTCTAGGACAACCTAGGCTATGACATATTCTTACTATAGAGTTATACTATTTGGGACCGATTCAAAATGGTTGTTTCCGAAAAATGATAGTTTGCTTTTCTTTGTGCTTTATATATGTATTCATTGGGAACTCTTTTAATCATGATACGATGTTACCATCATATGCATGTCATGTTTAATGATGCCAAAGCGTACGCTTTCCTTGACCACATTAACCTTTTTTATACCGAGCATTGTTTTATCTTGTTGTATTTCTCCTCTAAGATTCGAGTACCGTATGCTTAATGTATATGTGTGTTAAAAGCATAAATCATTGTGATCTCATCTAACCTATAATTGCTGTATTTAGCCAAGAATGGGAAATAATGGCCTTAAGAATGTTCTCCCATGACCCTCTTTGCTTAGCTAGTATTGTGTAAAATAGAATGAATACCCTCGCATAAATCCATTCCCGGTTACTGTCCGAGGGGACAATTATCAATGATACACCCTAGAGATGTGTATTATTTTAGTCTTAATTGAATGGGTATCTCCATTGGTTTATTTGTAATGAATATTAGATCAATTTGAATCGGCGCGGAGTTGATGTTTGGCGCGTTCCATCTTGCTTAAGTTTAAGAGGTTTAGATAGATAATGGCTCGGGGGTTTAGTAATTACCCGATTCCAATCGTGGTTCCCAATTGACATAAGTAAATTTTATCTGTCCATTTTTAGCAAAATGATTGTTACAAAATTCTGGTTTTGGGGTATCTTCGAGAGATTCGATTATGGGAGGGATGTAACGATATTGCGAAGGGATGTTTGGTTCTGATGAATTCGTTGAGACTTGCTTAGGGGGATTAAATTGTGATCATGTTAAAGCTATGTTTTTTGTGGAGTTAATCTTAGGTCTTATGTTTGAGTATTGTCCAGGAGTTGGAATATGTTTTTACACTATCCTAAAGTAATGTACTTAGTATTTTAAATACACAAGGTATATCTCGTGACTAGACATACACAATACTAATCTGTTTCGAGTTTATATTTTACATGTTTAATCTCATTCATTGAGTAGATACTAATCCTTTTCTTTCGTTCCTTTGCATGATTATCGCATACGAGTCAGAGGACTCGTTTTCCTCACATTTGGCGTTGGGCTAAAAGCCCAACATGACTCCGCTATACGTCCGGCCCTATCCGCGACAAAGTAGAAAGAGATAAATATTGCAGCCGAAAAGCCCGACGGCGACCGAACGCGGCATTAAACGTGGGCTGTCCCTTGTGACTTGATCAATGAGTCCGAAAGTGGTGAGCCCATTTTTGATACTATTTGCTTCTTTATTTCATTTCTTTATGCATTCGATTTGTACTTGTGCAACTAACATTTTACTTGTTTGTTTCCTTAGCTAAATGATCCTTAGTAGATGAGTACGGAATTTAGTTTTAGTTAAAAGGGTAGTTAATTTAAGAAATATCAATTAATTCCATAAGCTTCATTCTTTTCATTTATGTCAAGACTAGTTATAGCATTTAATATTTATTTTATTTATTTAGGATAATTAATTTGCAAATAGTGTAACTATGTACTTTGAGCTAATGGAATCATATTTTTCTCAATACCTTAAGATCTCAAAATGCTATTAATACACAAATATATATTCAAGAACTTTACAAATAATTTCTTCAAGATTTATTGTATTTGAATACAGGCGAAGAAAACTCATTACCCTTTTTGCATTTTATTTAATAAGTCTAGATTTTCTACATTACTATATTCATATAACATAATTTTATTCCAAATTTTAAACTCGTTAAGCTTTCTTTTAAAAGGTTTCTATTCATATGCAAGCCATTGTATTTTGGCAAACTTTAGTTTAAATGGCATTATTATTCAAAACATTAGCAATATTTATAAGTTTTATTTTAAATGGCATTTGAAATTTCCTTTTATGCAAGATTAATATATTTGGTACAAGCCTTATTCTAAATAGCATTTTAAAGCCTTAGCAATATTTATGAAATATTATTTAAATAGCATCATTATATTCTTCCTTTAAAATCTTAATAACTTTTATGAGTCTTATTAGCCTTTAAAGTTCTTTTCATAAATTATTATTTTCACATTTATTTTACTAATATTATTTTCCTTTAAACTTTAGTGATATTCAAAGACCAAAATTTAAGCACTATATTTAATCTAAATTAATTAACCTAAGTTTGACGTAAAAGCTTGTGTTAACGGGAGATGCCTAACCCTTCCCTTTAGGATAATTAGAACCCTTACCTAGAATTGAACTTAAAGAGACCATTAACTTTGGTTAGCTTTACCTTAGTTAATAATTAGGTGTCCTAATTCACCTTAAAATCAAGGTGACTATAAAATAAAGCAAACATAGTTTGATTCAAAGCTTGTTCTTATGTGATAAAAGGTTAGTTTTCATGTCTATCCTTGTGTTATTGAGAATATTTGATTGTAATCAACTTGTGTGAGGAAAGAAAATAAAAGAGGAAGTTCAAATGAGGGTTTGATATTATTGGAGTGATAAATTGATTTGAGTTGTAATTGTTGGATATTTTGAGTATCATCTTGCTATGAATGCTTGTAATGATGATGAGGAAGGGTGATATACGAGTGGGTATAGAATTGTCTTGAAATTATTGTTGTGTGTTGATTGTGAGAAGAAGTTTTAGGCATTGAAGGGAGTCTTTTGATTATGGGATTGATGATAATGTTATGGTTGAATGGGAGCTGTGTTATGACATAGTAGAAGTCGATAAAATAAGGGGAAGTGCTGCCCAAATTTCGCTAATTCATTAAATTATGCTAGTTCAGACTTAAGAGTGCTTCAAGACTTAACCTTAGTATGATCCTTTTGAATGTAGACCTTGTGGACGTGGAAGGAGAACGTTTAGCGATTAAGGAAACGTTAAGGTATGTTAAGGCTATTCCTTCTTCATTTTGGCATGATCCTATGTTATGAGCCAACAAGCGATTAAATGAGCTTCCATATTACTCTACTCTTAGAAGCACTAGGAGTATTTCAGTCTTTCATGTCCCTATACCCCATATGATTGTTCCTTGTGTTCATGGGTCTTGAGATTTCTTACGTTGATGATGTTAGCTCAAAAGTTGTCCATCTGAGAGTTCTATGTATACACTTCAGTCGTGCATTGCATTCATATACATATGCATATTGACCCATGACCAGAAGGCGTTATATACGCGTATATTATATGTACATGGGGTATGGAAAAATGGATAGGCTTTATATACACATTACCACCTGATCAGCTGGTGCACCTTGATGATGAAATATGGATCGGGCCGTACGTTCCTCGGCACTATTATATGATATATGGATCGGATCGTACGTTCCTCGGCACTATTATATGGGATATGGATAGGGCTGAACGTTCCTCAGCACTATGACCTATATTTATATACATGAGCGTGATTATCATTGAGAGCATGCAGATTATGTGCCCGCAGAGGCATGGTCAGTTATACAGATACTTGTTCATACAAATTTATGCAAACAGTCAGTTTAGCTTTGAGTTCCAGATATCGTTCATGATTCTCATGCTTATACTTATGTTACTCTTATGCCTTATATACTAGGTACATTATCCGTACTGACTCCTCTATTGCTCAGGGGGTTGCGTTCATGCCCGCAGGTTCAGGTAGACAGATAGGTGGTCCAGCTCCGTAGGACCTCTATATTCGGCAGTGGTCAGTGCGCTCCATTTGAGCCGGAGCTGCAGCCTATTTTGGTATGCCATTTTTTTTAGATGTATATACATATGGGTATGACGGGGCCCTGTCCCGTCCTTTCTATAGTTTTCTATTCCACTAGAGGTCTGTAGACAGGTGTATGTATATGTCAGATGATGTAGCCTTGTCGGCTCTTATTCTTTTGTGTACAGTATATGTAGCGACCTAGTTGGCTTGCACTGTTCTTTCAGCTTGTATATATGTGAATGTACAGAGTTCATGATGTCACCCCTTCATGAGGCAGCATGAGATCAGTTTAATGGGCCTCGATGTTTAATATGGTTCAAATATGAGTATAGGGGTGTTTGGTCACTAGAGGTCAGACACTCGTCACGACTCATTGGTTTGGGTCGTGACATTCTGGTACAACTATTCAATCTTTGTGTTAGTCCTCTTAAGACATTTATATATAATATACATACGTGTATACATGAGAAGAGAATAAATATTCAGTATTATGACATATGTCCACGTGGGATAAAGAAGTAGTAAAGTGTACAATTTATATAACTTTTGGTACAAGTATTCATTGCTTTGTTAAAGTGTACAATTTGTAAAGCTTCTGATACAACTATTCAATGCTGTGTTAATCCTCTTAAGACACTTATATATAATAGAAATATAACTATATTCCTCTTATCTTTTCGTCCTTTTTATTTCTACAGTGCTTTCTCCTACTTTCAGAGTTGATAATTAGTTTAACTTTTAAGATACACAGTCCTTCAATGAGGATCAAAACTGCACCAATTTTAGAAACTACAAGGACTGGTTAGTGCACCAAAGTACTCCCTCTGTTTACTTTTGCTCGTTTATTATACTAAAATAGATGTCCACTTTTAATTTATTTATTCAAATTGAAAAATTAAACTAAGAGATACTTTACTATTTTATAATACCTATTTTACCCTTAGGATCCGTTTGGATATGATTTGAAATCAGTGATTTGAGATCATGTTGATTTGAAGTTGAATTTTTGTTTGGAGATGCAATTTGGATTTCTTATGTTGTATTTTTTCTCATAAGCATGAAGACCCCATAATTTGTGAAAACTATCAAAACTACCCCAACGCTAATATAATCTTACTAAATGAGCAAATCATAGTTCATTAACAAGAACAGAATATCCTAAGGCGCCGCATTACTAAATAGCATATCTCAAAGTTCCTCTTATAAATAAATGCTTGCATTTACATGCTATTAAGAACTTTTAAATACACATAATTTGACAAAGATTCGTTGATCCAAAAAGCAACAAAGTCAGCATTGTTTATGCTATAATTCATTAATTAAAGGTGGCATGTTTTTCTACCATATAGATCCCAAACCTCCCATATAAATACACACATTTTGGAACCTTCATATCTAAGTGATGTATAACGTCATCTTTGTCTTCAACAATATTAATGATCATCTTAAACGATTTATATATTGAATTCGTACGAGTTTAGATGTACGGGATCAGACCAATTTAATAGCTTTTGCTTAAAATTTTATGTTTGTATTTAAAAATTCATTAACATATGAGATAAGTGTCAAAAACACACCTCAACTATCGTTTTTTTTTAGTTTCATACCTAAACTATCAGAAGGTTGAGAAAACTACCTAAACTATCACTATCTAGTTTGCAAAACACACCTCAAATTATTCTTGAATGACATGTAATCTACACTCTATATTTTATATAAAAATGTTGCCAAGTATTGTCCACGTGGATAAATAATATCACAATGGCATCTACATGGAAATTAAAAAAAAAAACTATTTATTTTAAAAAACAAACTGAAAAATAATATTTGTAAAAAAATATCAAAAATTATAGAAAATAAAAAAAATAGTTTAAAAAATGGAAAAGTAATTTTTTTTTAAAAAAATAAGAAAACTGATTATTCAGTTTTCACATTTTAAAAAAAAAAACCAAATTTTCCATTTTTTAAATCAATGTTTTTTCTGATTTTCTAAATTTTTTGATATTTTTTTTTTTTAAAATCCAATTTTTTTTTTTTTTAAAAAAGTGCTGATTTTTTTATAAAAAAAAATTATTTTTTAATTTCCATGTAGGTGCCACCATAGCATTACTTATGCCATGTGGACATTTTTTTAAAGAAAATTTCAGCTTCACTTGCCTTTTGGAGAGTGAGTCCACACATTTAGTTCAGGTGTGTTTTGCAAACTAGATAGTGATAGTTTAGGTATGAAACTAAAAAAAAAAAAAAAGTGATAGTTAGAGTGTGTTTTCACCCTTATCTCTTAACATATATGAATATTTGTTGCGATCCCAAAATAGCAAAAACGAGTTATGCATTTCGTGACAAGTTTAGAAACCATAAATTTATAATCCTAGTCCTAGCTCTGCCTCTGAGCATTAGTTTAAGTATGTTTTTATTTTTATTTTTATTTTTCAATAAAACACTATACTCAGTGACAGATTCAGAATTTTGGGTTCGTGGGTGCTTAATATTTTTGACGTGGAGTTACTAGCAATCACATAGTAGAAGTGCGTAACTATTTTAACACGATGGTCAAAAAAATTAATGACAAAAATCATATTAATAAAATGGACGCTGTGAAATTATGATGAAAAATGCAACTGGCGTGAACAAAATTGTCGAATTTTGGTATTTAGAAAGGATTGGGCTTGGAAGTCTCTTTTTTTTTTCTTTTTTTTTTTTCCCAGTTGAAACAAAATTCAGCCAAAAAGTAGTATAAACAGAAATTAAAAAAAAAATTAGTAGTATTGGGTTAAAAAAGATGGATACCGAAAAAAATAAAGAGGACCTAATTAGGGGTGGAGTACAAGAAAGTAAAAAAAGGATTCTTAGGAGTGAGTTTCGAACTCTTTCCTCCATTACCATTTCTTAACCAAGCACCCAATAGACCTTTTCTTTGCTGGGTGCTTCTTGACATACTATATCCGTCTGCTTAAGTTTTCTATATAACTATACATACTCTGAGTTTATTCAATGGGTGCTTGAGTACCAGATTTTTACATTTAGGTATGCCCCTAACTATACTTTAATTTCTCCATATATATGACTATTTCTTTGATAGATAATTATTTAAGGTATTAGCTAAATAGTCGATATATATATATATATATATATATATATATATATATAGACACACACACGCACACACACTCTATCAGTATATATAATTTATACTTTATTTTTAAAGATGTTGAATATGGCTTCTTAATTAAGTTCTTTTATTTAGTGGTGGGGGCTGCGGCTAGAACTTCACTTTTTACGTGAAGAGTTTTTATTTGGCTAAAATTTCTGTTACAGATTTTGCCCAAAAAAATGTATACTTTTGAAATAAATAGTCATTACGTATAAATAAGATGTACTAATAAGAATTATACAGTCGAAACTGTTGACACCCAATTTTGTCCCGCCTTCCCTAAATATTTATTTACATTTATAGTAATTTTGGCAATTTAAGAAATGATTATTTATATTTTTATTACAATTATTGACTTTTACTAATACTGGCATTTTATTATCTTGTTGTAGTCACTACTGTTATTATCTGCTATTTTATTACCGTTACTACTACCACTATTATCACTATTATTACTATTATTATTATTATTATTATTATTATTATTTTTACTATTATTATTATTTTGTTATTATTATTACTACCGTTATTATTATTATTCGCATTTTGTCATTTCAGCATTTTTACCATCTTATGCACACGCATCGCAATTATCTTCGCATAATTAAATAATAGCATTTATTTACTGTTGACTTTCAAAATATTATTGTACGGCTATTACGACGTCGTATGATTTTATTTATCCGGGCATTAATAAATAGCATTTAGCATACACTAATATATGTCATTAATTGAAAAGGGGCTTTTATTTAATTTAGACCCAAATCCGAGCCCAATTAGCCAAATATTCCAGATCAGCCCATACAAAATTGACCCAGCCCACGCCCATTACCCGTCCGACCAGGCCCACACCACTATCCCTCTTTTCTTTTCTAAACCTAATGAATTACTTTTCCTTCAGCCGCACACCCCCCCCCCCTCCCCTTCCATTCTCTCTGCTCTCTCTCCCTCTTCCTCCTTCGTCTCTCTCTTCCTCTCCTCTGCGACCCTCGACCAAAAATAGCAAAGTCTCAGTCGACTTTCACCTTCCCCAGACCGTGCATGGTCGATTTGGGGAAGGGAAATTAATTCTTCGTACCTCACCCCATCCGGATTCAACCGTTGAAAGAGGTTAAGATCTTGTTTTCTTCTTCTTGCTTTCTGATCGCATCTGAATAGACTTTGATGAGTTTTGTCCAGTTGTGATTTCAAATTGATTTTTTTATCAGTTCCATTTCATTTTCGGGTACCAACATTTTAATTGATTTTGTCTCTTTATCTTGGTTGTTCCTGATCAGTGACAGAAGGGGTTCTAACGTTTTTGAACAGAGTTTGACTTGAAGTCCCGCCCAATTTTAAACCCCTAGCAAACCCTAGATTTTTCGGGATATAAATAATCATTTCTCGAGTCGTTTAGGCAAGTTTTTTCGAGTCGCCAAAATTCCCTAAAAGAAATGCTTTAGCCATTGAATCCCTAAAAAATACAAGTCTTTTAGCCACGAAATTCCCTAAAAAATGAGTTCTTCAGCCGCAAATCCCCTTATAAAAACATATGTGTTAGCCGCCTAGAATACCCTAAATATTAATCTTTTAGCAGTCGCAATATTGTTTTTAGCATCGAGTAAAAAATACTAAATCAATTTTATTTTGTTTTCGTTTTCCTTGATATTGCTTCGAATTCGAGCACACACAAGTTCGGGTTTGGTGGTGTTTCGAGGTATATCGGAGATTCGACGCCTCACTTCGCTGCACCCGAAGCAGGTAATTCTCCTTTCTTCTAGTCTTCTTGGTATTTTCTTCACCTATTTAGTGATTATGTGTGCCAAATCACTAGTATGTTCATGCTCGTGTTAGTTGTTCTTCCTGTTCAGTTAGATTTGTGTGTTTAATTCCTAGTTTAGGCATATTTGTGCATGTTTTAATTCGCATAATTAAGATGCTGGTCGTTAGTTTAGATAAGTTTAGCATGTTTTGCTGTTTAGTGGGTGATTTGGTTCCCATTGTGTCGTTTAAATGATATTAGCATGGTATTAGCAGCTTTAAGGCTATGTGTGTTTCAGGCTGGTTTATGTTCTTAATGTGTTTGTAGTTTATTAATATGGGTGTAATGTACCCTATTAACTGTTATATGCATTTGAAAGCATGTTTAGTAAAAATAATGATCGGTTAGGTTGGATAAAAGCAGATCTTAATGTGTATATGTCGAACATCTAATATTGGGGTCAGACAAAATATTTTGGGATATTGTCAGAGAAGTATTGGTGATATTGATTCTGTTTGACCAAATGGTTAAGGTGTTAAGTATCTTAAGCCATTCATAAGCTTATTTGCATCATCTCAAGGGTCAAGCCTCTGCTGCTTTTTTTTGGTTTTAGAAGTGAGAGTCCCAATATACTAGCATACTTTTTGTCTCACATTTACCTGCTAGTTTTGAAGAACGAAGTTGCTCACGCGGGTGTTTGCCCAAACTACTTTGCATTTTTCTAATTTGGTAATTGAGTCAACTTGAGATCACAGAGTACTTGCGCATAAAAAATGATCATGTATGGCATTCTAGTTCGATTCCTGTAATACTTAAATCCTCCTGCTGTCCTGTTCAGATGTGCATAAGGTCACATATGACCCTTCAATTTCGATATAACGTGATAGGCATTTTTTGGTATTTGTTTAATCTCGTATGCTGCCCCTTGGAATACTGTGCCACTGATGGTATAAATATCCTTAAACCTGAAGAATATCACGCCTTTAAAAAACTCAGTCATACCAAACTGATTGGAAAGTAGCTAGCCCTTTTGTATGACTCAACTAGCATATGAATTATTCCTGTCGATTGTTGCTTTGACATATCTCCATAATTGGTTTAAGACAAAACAGAGTCATTAGTTATAGATATTTTGTTAATTCCAAGTCTGGTTCTGTCTTAGCTTTCCCTCACTGTGTTATGTTCAGCTAATGAGGCTTCCCTCTTTTTTAGAATTTGTTTGAGTGATCTGCCTTCCTCTTTTCATTTTATAATCCCTTTCTTCTGTATTGGCTTGCTTTGGAATTCTTGGTTGCTGGTATTAATTGTCTCTTGTATGCTAGACGCTTTAATTAGTCAAGTGGTTAAAAATGATGAGCTTTACATTTATTAATCCTTTCCTGTTTGGTTAAGATTATATGTAGTTTTAGTAATATTTTTAGCATTTAGTGACTAAGTAATTTTTAAGATTAGAGCCCACTCTTCCTGTCTTGCCTTAGCTTTTCCTTATCTTTTCAGAGTGAAGGTAGTTTGATTAGTTTTGGGCTGTTGGCTTTTCCTGAAAATGATAGTTTAGTTTTGATACCTATTCTGTTCCGTTTCACTAAATATGTGTGTAGCTTCAAATGAAAGTTGGTTCTAAAGTTGTGTCCGCCAACCTTATGAGTGTATATAAGGCATACTTAAACTATACAATATATACACAATCTATTGAATTGTCTTAAGTTTGCATTTATATGTTTGACTTTTTGTTGATTAGATACTAATCCTTTTCCTTATCTTTCTTTTGCATGACGATCGCATATGAGTCCGAGGGACTCGTTCGTCTTTCGCATTCGGTGTTGGCTAAAATCCCGACGCAATCTCCTCTGTCCAGCCATCTGTTCGCAGCAAAAAAGAAAAAAACAAAAATCTGGGCCAAAGCCCAATAGCGTGACAGCCCTCCACAGGTCTAAAATGGGCTAAACCCATTTCCAATAGCAGTCCCATTGCAGCAGCTTTTCTTTAAAATGGGCTGAGCCCATTTATATTTTCTGCTCTTCATTTATTTTGTGCAACTAACTCTTTGTTTGTTTGTTTTCCTTAGCTTAAATGAATTTTAGTAAATTAGTGGGTTTAGCTTTAGTATAATGAGTAGTAAATTTAAGAGAGATATTAACATTAATCCCATGAGCTTCATTTTTTTTTATGTCAAGGCTAGTTATAGCATCTAATATTTATTTTATTTATTTAGGACGATTCATTTGTGAATAGCGTAACTATGTAACTTGAGTTAATGGAATCATATTCTATTCTTAATAACTTAAGATTTCAAAACGCCACTAATATGCAAATATAAGTTCAAGAACTTTTTATAAATAATTTCTTCAAGACTTATCAAACTATACGTATTTTAGCCGAATACGACTAATAGAGTTAGAGGAAGAAAACTCATTACCTTTTTGCATCTTATTTAATAAGCCTAGATTTTCTACATTACTATATTCATAATATAATTTTTATTCCAAATCTTTAAATTTGTTAAGCTTTCTTCCAAAAAGGTTTCTATTTATATGTAAGCCAACGTATTTTGTAAACTTTGGTTTAAATGACATCGTTATTCAAAACTTTAGCAATACTTATAAGTTTATTTTTTAATGGCATTTGAAATTTCCTTTTATGCAAGATTATTATATTTGGTATAAGTTTTACTTCAAATAGCATGTTTTACAAAGCCTTAGCAATATTTCTGAAATATGATGGCATCATTAAATTCTTTCTTTAAAATCTTAATAACTTTTATAAGTCTTATTAGCCTTTCTTTTTCATAAATTATTATTTTCTTTAAGTTTTATTTGCTAATATTATTTTCCTTTGAACTTTAGTGATATTTGTAAGCTATTTCCTTAAAATTTAAGCACTATATTTAATCTAAATTAATTAACCCTAAGTTTGGCCGGATAACTAGTAGTTAACGGATTCTAAAGGATACGCCTAACCCCTTCCCTTTAGGATAATATAGAACCCTTACCTAGAATCACGCTGATTTAAGCAGACTATTAACGGAGGTTTAGTTAGCTTTACCTTAATTAATTAGGTGCCCTAATTCACCTTAAAATCAATTAGGTGGCGACTCCTTAAAATAAACAAAATAGGAATCTCCAATATGTTGTACTCTAACTTAACCCGTTTAAAATGGGGTATAACAGAAACTACATTATTTTGCTAAAACTTTTTATTTTACTAAAAAAAGGAGCTTTAACGAAATATTTTTTAATATAAATTTGTCAAAGAAAAATAACAATCGAAATAGTCATTACATCTAAAAGAGAATTAAAAAAGAAGTACACAGTTGCAATTCCATTATTTTATTTTTTTTATTTGACCAAAAATAATAGAACTCTAAGAATTTTTAATTGATTTTTCCAAAAGAAAATACACGATTCAAATAAATAGTTAGTACATCTAAAGAAGAAATGCACAGTTAGTACTTCAATTATTTTAGATTAAACTAATTTTATTTGACTAAAATAATGAAGTTCGAGCTAAGTTATTTTTTAAAAAACCTATTGTTCTGAAAAAGAAGAAATACGCAATTGAAATAAATATTTGAAACAATTAGTTACTACATTTAAAGAATTCTAAAATTGCAAGAATTTAAAGAATATTAAGTTGAATCAAGGAGGAATATACAATTGGAATAAATAAACTATTGTATATGATTATTTAAACATTAATCGTTGAAAATGGCCTAATTATGAGCTGAATTTTTAAATTTTTTTCCATCCTCACGCGCCTAAGGGAGAGTTTAGCCACGTTTTTTGCCACATATACTAGAGGGTAAAAACTATCAAATAGCCAAATTCGTGGATAAGACTACTATGTTTAGATGTGAAGAAACTAATAGATGGTGTCAAATTTGATGAGATCTGAAGGTATATTCCAAAAAGTAACAATGTTCTCGATAACAGGCATGATCATCCATTTAACTTAATATTACAACAACAACTGAAATTCGAAACAACATGTGAAAGTGAAATAATCACGGTACAAAGTACAAACACACAATAAAAGTTTCTCGGTTCTTTTAAGCAAAATTACACAGGAAGAGTCAACCTCTGTTCCATTGGATAATAAACCATATTCATCCTCATCAGATAATTCCAAACAGACACACCTCTCCTCCTCCGAAAATACGATTCTTCTTCAAATTGCTGCATTATAAATTTCTTGAAAACCCAAAGTAACGTTTCGCCTCCATAAAGAAGAAAACAGAGGAAATACACAACAGGCGAAACAGAATCCGGGAAGAGAACTGTGGCAGTGGAAGCCAAAGATAGACAACTAAAGAAAACCATAATATGGTGTACGAGGTCGGAGAATTTCATATAAATAGGATGACTAGAAAACCTCTGCTTAACTCCGTACATTAAGCAGTAAAGGAATAAAGAAGTCACAGAAACTCGCATGGTTTTGGGATGTGTCTGGAAGGGATCAGTTTTGTCATTGCCTTGATATTTTAGCTGGAGAAAGTTGAGGAGAATTGTGAAGAAGAATCCAAGAATTGTGAGGGAGCAAGTTGTGGTACTCTGTTCCTCGGACATATAGAATATGTAGGATTCCATAGTCATGAAAGCTTCATTGAACTGATTAGTAAAAGTTGTCCAAGCTTGGACGAGAAATAGGCCTATTCTTGAATTATTGGTCATTAATTGAACTAGAAAGGATAAGAGCAACTAAAATGGAGTGACAGTGAAGGAGAAGGAGAAGGAGAAGGAGAAGCAGGAGAGAGTATAAATCTAGCTCTGTATTCTTTAAAAAGCTCGACATTTGAATCCTTTATATAGTAGCTTGGTGATTAAAAGGATCAAACTATTCCAAGTAATAAATGATCCTAAGTTTGGTCCCACAAAAGATTTCTTCTTGAATCCTTTGTCTAGTAGTTTGGTGAGAAAAAGATCAAACTATTCCAAGTAATAAATGATTCTGAGTTTGGTCCTACAAAAGAAATCAGATTTCGAGGAAGCAAAAGAAATCCTTTACTACTTTTTGGATCCCACTATAGGCGTCGAGAAGCCAAAAAAACATCCTTTATTAAATTTGGAGTTAAGTGGTTATTGACTCATGTTTCATGCTCACTATTTTAAAAATAAATTTTTTTTTACTTGTTACTTAAGAGTTAATTTGATTGAAAAAGTAATATATCAAATTTTTTTTTAAAATATGCACCAATTAATATGAGTAAATTGGTAATTAACGCTTCATTTATTATTTGCTTTTGAACTCTTGAATAAGTAAAAGTTGTGAAAGTTTATCTAACTGCTAATACATTTTGAAATGTTGTTGTAGAAGGTTCACAGAAAGTGCCGAGCTGCCGATGTTGCGTGCACATGGCATCCACTTTTTTTTATCACGCAGTAAAAAATCATTTGCTAACATTTTATTATTTTTTTTCACATAGACACATGTTTCATGCTAATCTAGTAAACTTAAAAGTTAATTTGATTGAAAAAGTAATATATCAATATTTACAATTGGAGTACATAGTTAAATAAATTTTGAACTCTTAAAAAGTTGTGAAAGTTACCTCTAATAATATTGTTGTTCTAAATTCAAACCTAATCTTGATAGTGAAAATTTAATTATTTTTTTTCCACATAGATAGGTACTAGCTTAAATACATACCTCTTCTTGAATGCTCCTAAATGAAAAAAAAAAAAAAAAAGCATTAGCTGCTGCTAACTAATTATGGTTGGTTAAAATATCGTACTTAGGTGGTTTAAAGGATGGGGGACTTTTATATGGACTTGGGCAATCCTCCACCTTAACCTAGCTTTTAGGGTTGATTGGGCAATCCTCCATCTTAAGCTAGCTTTTGGGGTTGAGTTAGGCTCAAGATCCATTCTTTACATGGTCAAGTGATAGTTATACATATTTCAACATATGTAACGTAATGCATTTAGCTTCTGTTTGGCCATAGATTTTGAAATTGAAACTTAAAAAATTTGAGTTTTTGAAATTCTAATTTTTGGAACTCCAAGTTTTTGAAATTGTAATTTTTGGAACTCCAATTTGAAGTCTTGTGAGTGGAAGTCCCAAAAACTGGTCTGGACTAGTTCTTGGAACTTGATTTTTTTTTTTTTTTTTTTTTTTTTTTGAAGACAAATTTTCAAAATCTAATCCAAAATTTATGCCAAACAGATATTTGAAGATAAAAGTTTAAAATCTATGATCAAACGCTAGCTTATTGGTTTGATGTAAATTCTCGACGTGGATACATTTTTACGGACTAATAATCTTTTGTTGATTTCCGTTTTGAGTAGTATGAGAACAAAGACTAAAAGGATCAACGAGGTCAATTCGTTATTTGACCAAAGAATTTTTTTTGCCATTGCATAGTTACCATGAACAAGTTGCTAAATTTGGCAATACCGGTAATAATTTCCTCTAAGCCTATTCGTCAACCATTGCTGCACGCGTCATAACTTAATTATATTTAATTAATCTTAATATTAAATAGACTAATTTTACTCAAGAGCTTACCATTTTGGGTTTGGAAAATAATATTTCAAATGTTAAAAAGTAGTAACTTTTAATTATGAAGAACTATTATAGAGAAATGAATAAATCTCATCTTAAGCCCTAATATTATCAAATAAGAAGATAATACCTTATTTAATTTTTGCATGAAATGAAAAAACAAACTTTGAATTAACATTTCGGGTGGTTTTCAAAACTTTGAAATATCATATAACCTATAAACTATATTATCATTCGAAGTTGTTACTTTTTAATTTTCAAACTAACTACCAGGCCTAAAAAATAGACGAGTTGAGATAAAGTTTCAGTACTAATAACTACACAAGTAACAAAATGATCACGACATATTTAAAGTATGAAGCGCTACACACACACACACAAAAAAAAAAAAAAAAAAAAAAAAAGAAGAAGAAGGTAAAACTTAAAAGATTAGTCCCAAACATGTGAAAAATTTGGCACTGCAAGCTGCTACTCTTTATCCTATTGTAGTTAATAATCAGTTGCAAATGACGAGGGAAACAAAGAATGAGTAATATTGATTTCCTCCCTATCAAGAAAAGGTTCTAAGAATTACTATTAGTTGATCAAGATGATGAAAAATAATTAATTGTTCGGCACTATAATCTTGTGGCAAACTAATATTTCTCCTGGACATTAATTTGTCAAAATCTTCAGAGAGGGAAAAAAAAAAAAAAAAAAAAAAGAGTTGGCACCAAGAGCACTATATGTGAGATTAGCTAAGAAGGGTATATTATAAGAATAGATTTTATATTTACAGCCTATTAGGCCGAGCCTTCAACATGTGGTTATTTTGAAAAGTAAATATTTGTTGTCCGGAAAAGTAATTTTGGAGAGTAGGAGTACATGACAGTACGTGTTTGACTAATCAATTTGAAAATTACTTTTGCCAATATTATAGCAGTAATTTATGTTTGGCTAAGGTTCCAAAAGTGCTTCTAGTGAAAAACTACTTCTTTAACTTCTAAAAAAAGCAATTTTGCTACTATTCAAACACACTTATTTTTTCTCTAAAAACTTAGTCGAAATACCTCAATTTTCTAAAATAAGCACTTTTCACAAGAGAGAAAAAGGAAAACATTTTTGGCTTCCTGAGAACTTAGTCAAACAAGCTATTCGTCCATGAATTTTTAGTTAATATCGAACAGATTGAAGGCTGAAGACAAAGAATCATAACTTAACTTGCATCAAGCTAGAATAATTAGAATGTTTGCCATTGTAAGTAATATAATATGTAAAAGAAAGTGTAAATGGTCCACCAACAACTAATTGACATCTTGTGGTCGTTTTAGTCTTTGTCCTCATACTACTCAAAAAGGAAATCAACGATAATAAAGTGTAAATAGTCCACCATACACACCGTGGTTAGTACTAATCCCTTGTTAATATTCACCGTGGTTAGTAGTAATCCCTTGTTAATATTCACCGTGGTCAACAAGGAATTACTATTAATCAGTGTGTATGTGGTCTGTGGCGGACTGTATCTGCACTTTATTATCGTTGATTTCCTTTTTGAGTCATGTGGTCAATTAGTTATGAACGTTTTCTGCCTTTGGATGGTTTATGTTTAGGTTTGGCAAGTTGCCGATATCAATAAATCTTGATATTAAATAGACTAATTTTACTCAACCCTTTACCCTTTTAGGTTTGGAAAAGAATATTTTACCTTTGGAGAGAACCGTGAGTGCATTTATCAATGACAAAAAATGAATTGGATTTTTCAAATGTTAAAATTGACTTTTAAATATGAAGTATTATGAAGAAATGAATAAATAATTCATCTTAAGCCATAATGTTTCCTCTTTAGCATGATTGAATTAACATATACAGGTGATTTTCAAAATTTAAAAATATCATACCACCCATAAACTATATTAAAATTTGAAGTTGTTACTTTTAATTTTCAAACTAACTACTACCAATTAAATATTTTTAAAAATAATTAGACCTTCGAAAATATAAGAAATAAACAAGTTGAAATAAAATTTCAATACTAATAACAACACAAAAATAGAATAAATGCTTTATTCAAATAGACAAGTTGAAATAAAATTTCAATACTAATAACAACACAAGTAACAAAATGGATCAAGACATATTTTAAAATATGAAGTGCTAAACAAAAAGCAAAATATAAAAAAATAAAAAATAAAAAAGGAAGAGAGAATTAGTTAAAGGTTAGCCCTAATCATATGAAAAACTTGGCACTGCAACTGCTACTGTTTATCCTATTGTAGTTAACAATTAATCAGTTGCAAATCATGGAGGAAGCAAAGAAATGAGTAATATTGAGTTCTTCCCCATAAAGAATAGGTTCTTTGAATTATAAGTTGATCAAGATGATGAAGAATAATTAATTGTTTGGCACTATGATCTTGTGGCAAACAGATATTTCACTAGACATTAATTTGTGAAAGTCTTTAGACAGGAAAAAGGGTGACACCAAGAGCACCACCATATGTGAGATTAGCTAATTAAGAAGGGTAAAAGATATAGATCTTATAGTTATCCATGATTTTAGTTAATATTAGACAAATTGAAGGATGAAAAACAAAGAATCACATGAACTTGCAACACGCTAGAATAATTAGAATGTTTCCCACTGTAGTAATATCACTTGTAAAAGAAAGTGTAGTTTACATTTTCCGTTCTTATACTTTGCACGCCTATTGCAGGATGATAATACACTATGACGAAGCTAGAAATTAAACCTTTTTTTCTTTTACTGAATTTTGTCAACTCCAAAACCTTAAGAAATGGGCGAAGAAAAATTAAAGCATCGCGCCAATTGGAGGGGCAAAAATTAAAGACCAATGCTTTTGAAGGGCAATCCGCACAAAAAAATGTGGGCAATTTGCAGGATTTCCCTTCGCTGGGGGTGGTTTTTAATTTTTTCCCCTAAAATTGGTGGTCTTTAACTTTTACCCTTAAGTCCCAATTTCTGCCTTACATGGGCAGAGGTTAATTTATCCATGTGCGAAATTTTGCAACTTCGCCTTACGATTTTTTTTTTTTTATTAACTTGCACCGAACCCACAACTCCTATGACAAAAAAGGGAGTAAAAAATTAAAGCATCACCAATGGACGACAAAATTAAAGACCACCTCAAATGAAGGACCATCCTCGCAAAAAAATGGAAAAAAATGTAAATAAGCCAATACTGCGTGGATTGTTTAAGCGCATTCCAATGTAACGACATGGGCTGGTCGGATCTCTCATAACCCGACCCGTTCAAGTCACACTATCCAAATTCCACATCCTCCTCGCTGATACTTCCTAGTGCTCAAAATATTTTCCTTGAAAGAGACCAGAAGAATAAAAATTCACCGTTCAAAAAAATTATGACCACCTGCTTACGGTTTCCCATGGCGTCCTCAATTCCACCCCTGCCCCTAATTTTTGAATAATAAACATTCTCCCCATTTTTTTCTAATTGAATTTTCTAAATGTATATTTTACCCTTACATTATCAATCTTTACCTTTTTATTTTTTATTTTTTATATTTGTTTAAAATCATGATATATTTCATTTTTTAATCTATGCAATAAAAAATTTATAGGAAAAAGAACTATAATTTCCAGATGAAGAAGAAAAGTGAGAAATACATCTATTAGCTGATGACGTTCTATTGTGAAATAAATGAGCAAAATAAAAGGTTTAATTATACTAGTAATAGTGAAACTCTAATGTGATAACTTTATAAACATATCTTAATGCAGGTAATACAAAAATAATTAATAAAAATATTCCAAATGCAAGTAAAACAAAAATAATTGATAAAAACAGAGGTATATTTTATAACAAATTCTTAAAAAATTATCTATTGATAATGTAAGTAAATTTTAAACTTCAATTTTAAATATATTTCATTAATGACAGCAAAATCCGTTAAGGGGAGGGGGAGGGTTGATTTTTAAATTAAATTTGGGAGTGTAAACAATTTTCACCATTTGAATTAAAAAATCGACCAAGGTAAAGTGCCAAAAAAAAAAAGTGACAAACACAATAAATTAGCGAAGAAAAAAAGATTTTAGCAAGGTTTAACAAGATATTTAATACCTTCGACTTAAGAAAAAGTACTACTATTTTCGTCTCAATTTAAGTGTCATACTTTTTCTTTAGATATATCCCAAAAAGAGTATCTCTTTTAAGTTGACAATTCAAACTTTCTACGGTTTAAAACCATAAGATTTAAAGAAAATTTTAGTACATTACATACATTTTTAATTTAAGACGACAACTTTAATTTAAGACGACAAGATTAAAAAAATGTTTCTTTATTTTTAAACTTTTGTGTTTAGAACTTAGAGTTACATTTTATGAAAGATCGTATTTGATAAGATGCAAGATGCATCTAACTTAATATTACTATAACAACTGAATCTAAAAAACAACATGAGAAACGATCGTGATCATTTTCTTCTGTTTAACTTGAAGACCATTTCCTCAAAGTACAGACAGTAAGGATATACTATATTTCTCTGCTTATATTCCCTTTGCAAAATTACATAGGAAGAGTGAACTTCTGCTCCATTGGATAATAAACCATGTTCATCCTCCTCCTCAGAAAACTCCAAACAGTTTCACGCCTTCTTCTCTGAAAATATGGTTCTTCTTGAAATTGTTGCACTATTTTCTTGAAAACCCAATGCAACATTTCACCTCCAGAGAGAAGAAAACAGAGGAAAAACACAACAGGGGAAACAGAGTCTGGAAACAGAACACAGGCGGTCGAAGCCAATAACAAAGAACTAAAGAAAACCATAACATGGTGTACCAGGTCGGAGAATTTCCTATAAATAGGATGGTTAGAAAACCTCTGCTTAACTCCATATATTAAACAGTATACGAGCAAAGAAGTAACTAAAACTAGCATGGTTTTTGGACGGGTCGAAAAAGGATCAGTGTTGTTATTGCCTTGATATTTGAACTGTAAAAAGTTGAGGAGAGTTGTTAAGAAGAATCCAAGAATTGTGAGGGGACAATTTGTTTTGCCATGTTCCTCAAAAAAGGATTGTGTAATCATGAAAGTGGAATTGAATTGATTTGTAAAGGTTGTCCATGCTTGGAGGAAAAATAGGGCAATTCTTGAATTGTTGGCCATTTGAACAATTGGCTGAGGTACAAGAGCAAATAAAAGGAGTGATGAAGAAGATACAATTAGCAAGTGATGATAATGTGTATATATAGAGAG
>NW_026725823.1:0-79360 GCF_029784015.1 Lycium ferocissimum
AGTGGGGTTACCATTTTTCGGGAACGGGGGTCCGCGTCCCGGGGTGATTCCTGTTGGCCACATGGCCGTGATTCGGTGGAGCCGCCGGTTCGTTTTGCCGCCTGCTCCGGTGTACCATTTGATCCGTATATCCGTTGTTCCGAGTACCGTTTGGTCCGTATGGCCGTTGCCACGAGCCACGCGTCGTGGCGTCCCGGCCACGGTCAACTACCAACCTTGCGTGTGTCGACGGGGCCGTCGGCCCAATCTCACCAAAATACGTTCTAATTGTCCTTGTTGTGATTATTTTATTTATTTTCGCATTGTACAAAGCCCATGGAGGCAACACTGATAAATAGAGGACACCCCCTTCTTTGAAGGGGTTGGCTCCCTTTATCTTCAAAAGAATACCTTTAATAGAAAGCTCATATATCATTTTCTCCTCTCATTCATCCCTTGACACGCTCGTTTCCTCTTAACATTGCTGTTAATGATATGATATATTGTTCATGATGTTTATATCCTTAGTTATCTTATTGATGAACCTTCAAACCTCTACTTTCTTTTGTCTTATCAATCTCATGAGCTAAGCACATATCCTATACCCACATATAAATTCAATTGATTATCCGATTTCGGGGTAAACATAGCTATTCTTATTTTGTTCGTTGAGTAATATTGTATTGCTTGTGCTTAAATATTCTAAAGTCGTTGACTTTTTTTTTTTTTCAAGGGCTATATCAGGGTATTTGAGATATCTAAGAGACGAAAGTATGGGACAAATTAAGGTCACGAAAAGGCCATGAGAGAAAGACAATAGCTCTACCGGTACAACAAGAGGAGAGATGCCAAGATTTAGACTACCTGATCAAACTAAACTTTAAGACAATAGAAGGCTTTGCTGCACAGAGCATGATGGAAAATATCCATGAAGACTCCAACGTGGATGATCAATAAAAATTTACATTCTTCGAGCTTCATTTTTCGAGCACTTGCTTTACCAGCTTTTCTCAATCTCTTTAATTTATCTTCATTTTCTATTCTGTATTTTACATGTTTTTTATATTTATTAATTGTTCAACAATAATTACTTTGTTGGACATATTATTAACAATAGAATCATTAGTGCCTTTGCAGTTTCTTTCGTAAAATAGTTACTTGATTAATGATTATTGGCTTTAGGCCTTTTAGAGTGGTAAGAATTTAAAAGCTAGTGATAGGATAGCTAAGTTTAGGCGCACGTTAACTTTTTCTGTCATGCTCTCAGCGAACGGCGTCGGAACTCGATAGCAATGGCAAGAGGACGGGGATGAGGTTGTGGCAGACCTAGAAAAGTACCGATTATAGCATTTGGTAGCTCAATGAGAGCTCGGCTACCACCGGTGGAACGAAATTCATCAGCTAAAGGTAAAACCCCCAGCTCCGGTGAAGGCGACAACAACACCATCATCTTCTAGGGTAATAGATAAAGTTAAGGAAGCGTCATCTAGCTACTCCGATGGCTACTGAAGTCAATCATCCAACCCAACCTGATTCTTCCACTAGAAGTACTAATGGTACTGTGATTCATGAAGAGGGTTTGCAGCCCAGCCCAATTCTGATTCCATTGACGCCTTCAGATCCTATTCCACAAGGAGAATAGATTGAATCTATCCCGGATGAGAAGAATGAAGGAGGAGCTAAACGATCATGGGTCAATTTGTTTACTAAGAACAGAGCTACAAAAAATGAAATGAAACTCCACTATATTCCCCCTCAAGTGATTAATGGTCAACCAGTAGTTCATTTAGTTAAAGAATCTTATGAAAAAGAAGTGGAAAATGGAAGTGTGCTATGATTACTTATTTATTGGAGATACTCTGGGTTATAACCTGATGAGGTGTTATATGAATCAAAACTGGTCCAATGCTACAAAACCTGATTTATATTCGCATGATGACTGTTACTATGTGATATGTCATGACATGTTTTGATGATTTGACAAACCTTACTCAAAGAACCAGAATACTACTATGTATCTCGAGGTTTGAGTCTCGGGAGGAACATATGAGGTATCTGGGTAAGGGATCTGGTCCTTAGGGGGAATACAAAGTACGTCGCTATGTCATCATCAAAAAAAGGGAAATTGATAAGAAATGATATGTTTTGATGACATGACAAACCCTAAGGAACCAGATACAATTAGGTTAACCTCTCTGAACTTGGTTAACCTTATGATATCTCATATGTTGCTTATCTAACATGCTCCTTGAAGGATCGGATGCCTGCAGGATTTGCTTATATATAAGAGACATGATATGTTGATTCAGAAGGACCAGACAGGATCAGGTCTCCAGCTTACTCAGCCAACAATGCAGCTGTAGAGCTACTGACAGTGTATCCAGTACTTACAACTTGTTCGAAAAATAGATGAGGGACCACGTTCCTCCAGATAAAGGTCCTGGTCACTGAAGCTGAAAGTCCAAATCCACAGCTGTAAAGTGAGCAGCTGAAAAGTACAATGCATGTCACACCCTAATTTCCGGTAGGGCGTGAGGGGCACCAGACCCTTACTTAGGGCCGAGCGAACCCGCTGACTCTCGTTATACTCATAATCATGTCTTCGGGCCCTGCAACCGCTATTGCACGAATCATGTGAAAGCTTTTCGAAGAACAATATTCTTTTCATCTTTCTCAAGTCAAATAAAATCTGTAACATATGAAACTTGTAACACAATGCATAATAATACATCGGCTTACATAACCGCTTACATAACTGACATCCTATATACACGACACTGTCTGCAAAGTCTCTAACATAACTCCAAATACCACGACAAAAAGCACTCGACTGCGGCACTCGGGAGGAAATGGAGCTCGCCAATCCGGTGGAATATCTTCTACTCATCTGTGTACACCTGCGTGGCATGAAACGCAGCCCCCGAAGAAAGGGGGTCAGTACGGAATATGTACTCAGCATGTAAAGCATGGGATACAGTAAACAGAATCGTACTGAAATCAGGAGTATCGAAATCATAAAGCTTGCCTTTGAATCATAAACCATGCATGTCAATATCATGTAGTACATATGCATATACATAACGTGTCCCGGCCCTCTAGTGAGGGACTCGGTAAGTAAAAATCATCATATGCATGTCATCATATCATCATGTCATCATATCATATCGTATATCTATATATACCGTACCCGGCCCTCTAGTGAGGGACTCGGTGAATAGAATCATCATATGCTATCCTGGCCGCCATCCCCATATCATCACATCATCATATCATCACATCATCATATATATACCGTACCCGGCCCTCTAGTGAGGGACTCGGTGAATAATGCAGTGAAACTGTCCACGAATACATACCCGGCCCGGGACTCGGTGAAAGACATATTGAGGCTTGCACGAGTAAAGTAGTGAGAAACCATATGCACACACATCATCATTACAGACTCAATGGGTAAGTAAGTAGTTGGCGCTCGAGAGTTAAAACGGAAATCATATTAAGTTCTTTCAAAAAAAAAGTGGTTAGGACTATACAAAGGAAAATCTCGGGGCCCACGGATATGCATCAACCAATCCGGGCCCGCCCATGAAAGTTAAAGTCATTATACGTTATGGAATCACTTACGAGCATAACAAAGCAATCCGGTTCTGTTTATGAAAGTTACGGACATTTTTAGACATAGGATCCTTTAGGAACAAAACCGTTTATACAACATTTTAAATCCAATCATATCAAAGACATAAAGATCATAGCTTGACCATATTAAGGATGCCAACCTCAAGAAGCAAATATGAATCATAAACATGCTCGGAACTTAAGAATGGAGTTACCCCAAGGCACAAATCATGTCATATCTTACTTTCGTCTAAGACATGCCCAAAGAAGGAAAGAGTAAGCTTTACATACCTCGTCCGCTTCCTAAGCTAATCCAAACCTAAGTCTCGGCTACCGAGATCTACAATAATGTCATTAAGTACCAAACATTAGCCATAAGCACTTAAGAATTCAATTCCAAGCTATCGCTTTATTTACGAAATTCGGTCAGCATTTCCCGTAAATTCAACAACCCGAGAATTCAACTCGACAATATCATCAACAACAATACCAACAACCATATTAATAACATTGACAATCAATTCAAAACGCGTTCTAACATTAGTAATTCTTTTCCATATGATTCGACAACATTTCATTTATATTCAATTCAACTACATACATTCAAACCAACATCAACGCTCACATATTCAAATACTAATCCGAGATCATTCAAACAAGATTCAGGAATACTTCCAACAATCCGCACAATATTCAAAACAACCCATCCAATATACCATGCAACCCGAAACATCCCAAGTTCAAGGAAACAACAACAACACATTTCTTTCTTCCAAATTCATCAACTACACCAACAATTCACACATTGACAACATCATTTTCACAAATACAAGAAACTATATTTAATTCACATTAGTTTCCATAACAAACCACAAACGACTATAACTTCAATTTGAACCATTAAACTTCCATTTGCATCATAGAATCCACAACACAACATCCCAAACATACTAAATAAAATTAGTTCTTCACTCCTACACACGCAACACATACACGGCCAAGCTCATAACAATTACAACTTCAACTTGAACCATTCAATACCTTCATTCTCATCACATAATCCATGACAACAACAACCAAAATACTAAGTAAAATCAATTCGCCATAACCTACCAAAAACAGCCCCTATACGGCCAACATCAACATGCATACATTTCATGATTTTCATCCATTTCCACATACCACAACATGTACAAACATCTATGAAAACATGTAAACAAGATTAAACCTCACCTTCTACATTTTGTCTTCACTACTCGGCTAGGATTGTGGATTGCAAGAACGGATGTTTTGCTTGCTCCAACAACCCCTCCACGTTGTAGAGGACCTTCCAATTAGTAGAAAAGCTAGAGGAAAATAATTTTTCTTGGTCAAATTTTTGGACCCAATTTTCTTGGTTATGGCCGAATGGTTGCTTGGTTTTTCTCTCCAAGTTTCTTGAAATTTCTAAGGGGTGAGAAATGATGAAGATGATTTAATTAGTCATCTTTGTACACTTATATTATTAATCCATGTAGCCTACACGCCCATTAATTACCTTGCACGGCCACATGGCCTTTATTTCATGAAATGCTAACTTTTCCAAAATTAACTTTTGACCCCAAATTTCCCTTAATATTCCATACCAATAATACTTACAAGCAACTTGTGAATTAAAGCAAAATCGGAAAATAGCCTCGTCTTTAACTTATCGCAGCTAGCTCGGATTATCCCAACGTACAAAACACGGGATATAACAATGCAGCTCTACAACAGTATCTCAGCAAGGCTAATTGATAAACGATCTAGATTTCATGAGTGTTCATCTCTACTCTCTCTCTCTCTCTCTCTCTCTCTCTCTCTTTCTCTTTCCGTGCATATAAAGACAACATATTCAAAGAGAAGACGACAACATATTCAAACCTACTCTTCTATAAAAAGAATCTATTTGTAGGTGTTCTAAATTCTCAAGGTTGCTTTCACAAGCTCTTGGGTGGTACACTAAGCTAGAGTTAGCTTAGTTGAATTAGTGTATGGCTAGAGTTAGTCACTGTGGTGAATTCTCAAAGGGTGCCTTTGAGTGGTATACTAGGCTGGGGTGAGTGTAGGTGTATTAGTGTGCTTGGCTAGGGGTAGTCAACGGTGAGGATTGCATAAGCATTATTGTAAGGATGAGGGATTATGTGAGTTAATTCCTAGCTTATGATAGAGTTGTAACCTAAGTTGCTCAGTTAGTAAAGTTGAAATTATACTGGGGTAGGTCGTGATTTTTTGTCACGACCCAACTCGTGGGCCATGACAGGTACTCGGGTACTACCTGTTATATCCCGTATTTCGTACATCGGGATAATCCGAGTTAACCATGATAAGTTAAGGACAAGACTATTCCGGGAGGCGAAGTAGAGACTTTTAACTACGACTTTGTTTTAAGACATAAGTTGCTTATGATTTTAATGGCATGGAATATTAAGGAAAAATTTGGGGTTAAAAGTGAATATTGGAAAGTTAAAATCCATGAAATAAAAATGGCCAAGTGGCCGACCACATGGGTGTGGGCCATGGGCCACATGGATGTTTTATATATGTGATTAGAAGATGACTAATTAAATCATCTTCATCATTATCACCCTTAGAAAATTCAAGAAACATGGAGAGAAAAGAAAGAAGGCCATTCGGCCATGGTGGTCAAAAAATTCAAGCCCAAAAATAGTGATAAAAAAATATTTTCTTCTAGTATTCCAACCAATTGGAAGGTCCTTATTAACGTGCTTAAAAATTGACAATCATGTTGTTGCTTCATAATTTAAACTCACGTTGACAAATATTATATTTCGTATTTTTGTACGTCGATTATTCGCAAGCCGAGGTGGGGCCCCACATTGAGATTTTTTTGGGACATGAGACAATTTATATGAATCACATATGTGAAGTTAAACATAACTCAAGAAGGACCCTTGAGCCAAATCAAAGTGAAAGTCCTCCAAACAAATATTTTTAAGTAACGTTTTTGTGATCTGACTTCGAGGGGTTAAACGGTATTATAAGTTTGGAATTTGGAAAAATACCAAAGATAAAAGTTGTATATAATTGAATTATCTTTCCAACCATAGGTCGTGGGCTCACAGGGGACATCGGGATAAGGAGATATGGACATTTTAAGACGGAAAGGTCAGTGGGCTAGGCCCAAACCGGGCCCAATCGGGTTACGCCCATGACCCATGCTTATTTAAGTGAAATTTCAGACCTTTCCTCTCATTTTTCAGACCAAGAACACCAGAAAATTCTGGAAAGAGAGAGAGAAGAGCCTTGGAGAGAAGAAAAACCAATTTTGACCGAATTCTGAGCCCCGAATTCGGAAGCCCATGAAGAGAAAAGTATTGTACGCTGCGTTGTCTTCAATTTGAGATAAAAGTCAATCAAGGAGAAGAGTGATAACATGGGGGCTGCATGCTTAAGGTATGAATACGGTTCCTTTTCATTGTTAACGAGTTTATTTAGAATTTTAACGGATTAGCACGGAGGGAATAGCCTGATAAATTCGTTTGTTGGTGTTGTGAATTATGGAAGGAGATTTGAAGAGAATTTTGGATGAAAATAAATGTATTTAACTTGTAAAATGTGAAGGCTGTTGTTATTGATGTTGTTCATATGAATTCGACTCCTTTACGGAAATAAAATTATTAAATAGTTATATCGCAAATTTGGTTGGTTGAGAAATTTAGAAAATATTGTGTGGGCTGTTTTATGGCATACGTCGGTATTGGAAATGATGTTAATACTATTGGTATTGTTGTTGATGTTGTTGGTTCTTGAATTGAGAATTCGGGCTAGGCATATAAACGGAAAAATGCTGCCCAAATTACGTAGAATTAAGTGCCACTGATTGAATTCTAAGTGCTTGTAGCTAATGTTAGTATTTAATGATGTTATTGTAGATTTTGGGAAGCCGAGACTTAGTTTGGATTAGCTTAGGGAGCGGATAAGGTATGTAAAGCTTACCCTTCTTTCTTTTGGCATGTCTTAGACGTAAGTAAGATATGACATGATATCCTTGGGATTAACTCCATTCTTAAGTTCCGAGTTTATGTTTACGATTCTTAATGTTGCATTCTTAATGTAGTAGAATTATGGACCTTACGTCTTTTGTATGATTGGATTTCAAATGTTGTAAAAGAGTTTTGCTCCAAAAGGATTTTTATGTTGAAAAATGTCCGTAACTTTCTTAGACGGAACCGGATTGCTTTGATATGTCCGCAAATGATCCTATAACGTATAATGACTCTAACTTTCATGGGCGGGCCCAGATTGGTTGATGCATATCCGTGGTCCCCGAGATTTTCTTTTGTATAGTCCTAACGACTTTTTTTTTGAAAGAACTTAACATGATTATCGTTTTAACTCTCGGCGTCGACTACTTACGTATCCATTGAGTCGTGATGATGATTTATGTGCATATGGTTTCTCACTACTCTGCTCGTGCAAAGCTCAATATGTCTTTCACCGAGTCCCGGGCCGGGTACGTATTCGTGCACACTCCACTGCATTGTTCACCGAGTCCCTCACTAGAGGGCCGGGTACGGTATATATATATATATGATGATATGATGATGTGATGACATGATGATGTGATGATGTGGGGGGACGGCCGGGATGGCATATGACGATTCTATTCACCGAGTCCCTCACTAGAGGCCCGTATATATATATATATATATATATATATATATATATATATATATATATATATATATATATATATATATATATATATATATATATATATGATGACATGATGCATATAATATATATATATATATATATATATATGATGATTTTACTTACCGCGTTCCTCACTAGAGGGCCGGGGCACGTTATATCTATGCATATGTACAAGATTATTTTCTAATTATGTTTCTCAGTTTCATAATGAATTTGATATGATATTGACACGCATGATTTATGTTTCAAGGCAAATCTCATGATTTTCCTATACTTCTTATCTCAGTATGATTCTGTTTACTATGTTTCATGCTTTACATGCTTAGTACATATTCCGTACTGACCCCCTTTCTTCGGGGGCTGTGTTTCATGCCACGCAGGTGTATGCGAGATGAGTAGGAGATGTTCCAAATTTGGATTGGCGAGCCCCATTTCTTCTGAGTCTTTGCCGGTTAGAGTATCTATGTTGTGGTATCTTGGGTTATGTTAGAGACTTTGCGGCAGTCGAGTGTATGATATGTCGGTTTGTAAACGGCTATGTAAGCCGATGTGTCATTATGCATTTTGTTGCAGATTTCATATGTTTACCGATTTTACCTGATTTGAGAAAGATGAATAGCATGTTGTTCTTGAAAAACTTTCTTTATGCATTCCTTTCATGATATAAGGGCCCAGGAAGATTATGTGTATCACGAGAATCAGCGGGTTCGCTCGGCCCTAAGTAAGGGTCGGGTGCCCATCATGCCCTATCGGAAATTAGGGTGTGACAATATATTACTTTTTAATCATGCAATCCACTTTGGATTGTAATAAACATTTTGAATGTTTAAGAGTGATTAAGTTAATTTATTTATCAATTTGAATTAATATATTATTTTGTTTTACAAAAATTACGTTCGCGTCAATCCAACTTTGCAATACATTATTTCGGATGAAAACTTGTTTATAGGATAAGCACATTATTTATTTTAAAAAAGAAAAAGACAAACTAAGGAGAAAAAAAACACTAACCTGAACCAACCCCATAGCCCTCACCCACGTATGTAACTTTCCTATTCCTCAATCCTAATTTCCCTTATGCATGATCACACACAATCAATCCTACAACTCGCATTTCCTGGTAAGTTCCCATTAAATTGAAAATCTGTATTGACAAATTATCAATTTCTCTTTCAAGCCCGTTATACTTCGCTTATTTCATATCTCTATCACCAAATTACTTTGTACATGGTTAGTTTTTGATTTGTTAATTTATTCACTTGGAATCTTCCGACTGATATGTCTTTTTTGTTGCTTTCACTCTTTACTAGCAATAAGAAATAGGAGAGTAAAAAGTTTCTTTAGGTTCCTTCAACATAACAAAAGATAATTTTATTGATCCCGGGTGTGACCGAACCAGTTTGTCCGGTCACGTCAGTTAAGTCTGTGAATTCCTAAATTGGTGGGAACCCTATTCTAGTCTAATTATAATAGGTTTGGTATATTTATAGTGAATTTATAATTATGTGTCACGACCCAACCAGTGGGCCATGACGGGTACCCGGAGCTGACTACCGAGAACCACTATTCAGGCCAACTATCATACCTAACCTGTACACACATACTCCCCAAGGCAGCACATATATGTAAACATAAGCCCTCACGGCTGCAAAAATGATATACAAAATATACTCTGATGTATTCATGAGACAACTACTACTCACGCATACGTATCTACGAGCCTCTACTGGAGTACTGAGGCATAAGGACGGGACAGGACCCCATCATACCCAATATGAACACAAAATAATGCATCAATAAGCTGCACCTCCGGAGTAGTGGGGTGCTCCTGTGTAAGCCGGTATATCTCCTAAGGATCTGGGTCGCCTCCCTGTCTACCTGTGGGCATGAACACAGTGTCCATATAAAAAAAAAAGACATCAGTACGAACAATGTACTAAGTATGTAAGGCATACACAATAACATGATAAAGAGATGCAATAATATGAGATAAAGGGATAACCTGTAACTGATTGCCTCTTAAGGCAGAGTCATACATGCTAACTTATATAATAAATAAAATCATATCACACACACACACACACACATATATATATATATATATATAACTGCCCGACCATATAGGTACGGTGTGATCATCATTAGCCCGTGTCCAGGCCTCCAGCGTCCGGGGTAAACGTCTCATGCCTCCCACTAGTGGTGTCTGCCCATGCTATCTAGACATGGTGTAATCATCATCATAGCTTCCCACTACACCTATCGTAGTGGTGTCTGCCCGGCCAACTAGGCACGGTGTAGTCTTACATATACATAATCTAAAGCATGCATGAGAGCTCAAGTAAACTGTAACTCTATCGGAGTGACGTAACCTCCGATTACATTATGGAATAATCCTCATCACTATGTCTCACCTTGAAGGAACTAATATCATGAGGTGAGATAACAACAAGAAGTAACGTCAATGAAATCATAAAGATAAGAATATCGGGCTCATTATAGCATCATTATCAATATCATTATCATGGAGCATATCTCATCTCTATCTCATAAGAGCCCTTAAGAACCTTTAACCTTCGTCTTTTAGGGTGTAAGAAGGTCATGGGATTATAGAAATGGAATCACAAAATAAGAATCATGCCTTTGAAAGAAAGGGACTAGCCTTACATACCTTTACGTCGCTCTAGCTTTATCGACTAAGTGCTCCCCTCCAATACTCACAATTCTACATTCAAGAGAGTTCGTACTAAGGTTAGATAACCGGAAACATGCTTGAAGCTAAACTACGGCGACTAAGGGCTAACGAAAATTAGGCTGCACTTCCTTTGTTTCTACAACTTTCTCCATATGATACAACAACTCCCAAACATCAATAACAACATCCATAATATCATAATCAATAACTTCTTCAAGTTAGGCATTATTCAATCCTCACAATTCTCTTTCAAATCATCCACCCCCATTACTACAATACAACAACATGTTCATTTTTCACCTAATACTCCCCTAACGACATTAGCATCATTTATAACAAAACTATACTCATTTCATGCTAAGAATCATGACTCAATTGAACTTACTACTCAAAATACCATTATTTCCATATTTGAGCTCATATTTTATATTTTTCTTTAATCCAAGTCTTTCAACCACTCAATACCTCTAACAACATGAAATAAGTGCAAAACTCACCTTTGAATATGTAGAAATGGTCTTTGGATGAAGATATTCCACTTGAGAAAAACTCCAACTTCAACAAGAAGTTCTTGATTTGTATCAACCCTAGTGAGCATCTATGTACTTGATTCTACCAACTCTTGATGTTTTGCCCTTGATTTCTCTTGGATATATGTTAAAATGGTATGGAGAAGGTTTAGAGGTTTTGAGAGAGTTAGAGAATGAGTGAAATGAAAAATGAGGACTTGGGGTCTCTTTGAATGAGTGAAATGAAAAATGAGGACTTGGGGTCTCTTTTTATAAAAAAATTAAAAGCTGCCCAACGAGGATTATAGGGTACGAACGACGAAGCGTCGATCTGACCGTTGAAGTCGTGAAATTTCCAATGAGCAACTTTCATTCCCTTTCATTCTACTGTGAGAAGGACAGTCCGTCGAACTGATCGACGGAGCGTCGATCTGCTCCATCGAATGGTCTTTTTGCTAAATCAATTCTACGGCACAATCGATGAAGCATCGACCCATCCGACGATACAAAGAACGACCGTCGAACCCCCCCTTTTGCAGAACTGTAATGAAGTTTCATTTTGACAAACTTTCCTCCCTTGCCTCCAATGTCTTTGGAGTCATAATTAGAATCATTAAGCATCCCTTCTTACTTGTAGGGACATCATATACACCTTAACTTACGTTAGTCCATTCACCGCTCAGCAACCCAAAATTCCTAAGTGTAACATTATGGTAATATAGGATTTGTAGTTCTATTGCAATAGGGTTACCTTATTATACTAGAGCAAGAAGGACCTTACTTGTATATAAGGAGGTCATTATGATAAATGAAAACAGAAAGAATTCTTACATTATAATGTCTTTCTAAATTAGCTTCCCTATCTCAATTTTAACATGGTATCAGAGCCGCGTTAGAAAGAACATAAAAAGCCTAAAACAATGGCAGGTGACGGAGAAACCGGTGATAAAAGCAAAGGAATCGCCGGTGAAGAAACCAAAACGAAAAGAAAAACAATTTCTCCTTATGACATTACGTTGAATGATAACCCTGGAATTGTGGTGACAAAAGTTTAATTGAAGGGTGAAAATTATGAAGAATGGAATGGATCCATAAGGACAGCCCTAAGAGCTAAAAAGAAATTTGGCTTCGTTGACGGTACGATCAAGAAGCCGAATGAAGAGTGGCCAGACTTGGAAGATTGGTGGACTATAAACTCACTATTGGTGTCGTGGATTCACAACACCATAGAACCAACACTTCACTCAATAATTTCACATAAAGAGGAAGCGGAAGATTTGTGGACAAGCATCCGAGAATGGTCCGCGGCTATCAGCGGCCCTCGGACAAACAACTAAAGGCGTAACTCGTGGAGTGAAAGCAGAAAGGAAGGAACATAGTAGATTACTATGAAAAACTCACTATGTTATGGGAGGAATTGCCAAATTACGAACAGATTCCAACTTGCAAGTATAGAAAGTGCATGTGCAATCTAGGGACGGCCCTAGAAATCAAAAGAAAAGAAAAAAATTGCATCTTTTCCTCATAGAATTGGATGAAGCAATGTATGAAATGGTGAAGTCAAACATATTGGCCCAGGAACCGTTGCCAGCATTAAGTAAGATCTATTCGAAGCTGGTTAAAAAAGAGTGTGTGAGAGGAATCACACGGAAAACTGAGGACCAGAGTGAAATCATAGCTTGTGCCATACAAGGGAGAAACCCTCACCGTGACCAAAGTGAACGAAAAAATAATGGTGCATTATGTACACATTGTAAGAGATCCAAACACGTTGTGGACGGGTGTTTTTGACTCGTTGGCTACTAGGATTACTGGCCAGGAAATCAAAAAGGAGATGAAAAATCAAAGAAAGAGGAAGAGGACAACAACAACAACAGCAGAGAGGTAGACTGGGATCCACTCGTGGAAAAGGCAACAACCAGGCTAACGCCGTGGATATCAAGGAAGGAGATCAGGCAGAGAGGGGACTGATGAACAAGGGCGGGATAGGACCTCACAATTTGAGCGAAGAGATCCGGAAGACTGTGATTCAGATGTTAAATTCCCAAGGAATAAACCCAAATGGAAAGAAGGATGGTAAGACCGAAAACTCATCCTCGATCATTTACTCCGGAGCTACCAACCATGTGATAGGTAATCCAACAATGAGACATTCCTGAGTGTCCTAAGCACTTCCGGATTGATTTGGTTGAAGGACGTCCTTTATGTTTTGGATCTAGCATGCAATTTAATTTCTATATCACAACTTGTTGATCATTTAGATTATGATGTAAAATTTAATAAAATTATGCGTGCTATACAGGACCCCACCACGAGGAAGCTGCTTGAAATGGGTGAGCACCGAGGTGGACTTTACTATTTTCAAAATGTGCCACGGATACAAGCTATAAAGGCGGAGGCAGTCGATTGGTTCGATCGTTGGCACAAATGGCTAGGTCATCCTTCAGCATAAGTTACGAAGTCTTAGGCCTAGAAGAGGTAATAGATTAGATTAAGAATGTGATGTATGCCAAAAGGCAAAACAAACAAGAATTATTTTTCCTTTAAGTGATAATATAGCTTTGGATAGTTTTTATATGATTCATTGTGATTTATGGGGACCATATAGAACCCATTCCTCTTGTGGTGCTTCGTATTTTTTTACTATTGTGGATGATCGTTTGCGAGCCTGTGGATTTTTATTTTAATCGATAAGAAAGAAGTGTCCTAAACTTTGAAAGATTTCTTTGACTTGGTAGATAAGCAGTTGGGTAAGAAGGTAAAGATTGTTAGAAGCAATAACGAAACTGAGTTCACATATATGAAGATTTACTTCTTCAAACATGGGATTCTCTTCCAAACATCTATACAGGGATACCACAACAGAATGGAAGAGTCCAAATAAAACACGTCACATTCTTAATGTGGCTAGCATTAAAATTTCAGGGTCATCTTCCAATCAGATTTTTAGGAAAATGTGTTTTAATTGCGGGGTATTTGATCAATAGAACACCGTCTTCGATTTTGAATGGGAAGCCCCCTATGAAGTTTTGCATGGGAAAGCACTCCATTATGACTAGTTAAGGGTGCTAGGGTCACTATGCTATGCACACACAAAG
Organism: Lycium ferocissimum; assembly: GCF_029784015.1. Lineage (NCBI taxonomy): Eukaryota > Viridiplantae > Streptophyta > Magnoliopsida > Solanales > Solanaceae > Lycium > Lycium ferocissimum. Next base: position 14,589 of record NW_026725823.1, read on the forward strand.
GGAAGAACGAGGGACAAGTTTGAGAGTCAGAGTCGTAGGTGTGTCTTCCTGGGATACCCCTACGGACAAAAGGCCTGGAGGTTGTATGACTTAGAGAACAATGAATATTTAGTCTCCAGAGATGTGGACTTCTACGAGACTAAGTTCCCTTTTGCTGTAGGATCAGGTAACTTAGTCGACAGCATAGAAGTGAACTCGGATGAAATGGAGGAAGAAAGAAATCGAAGAACATCAGACTGATGATGTAAGAACGAATGAAACTCGGATGGACGAAGTACTGCCACCAGAGAATGAACCCATGGAACAACTAGAATTGGATTGGATCTAGAAAAATAAATATGGAGGAAGTACGAACCGAAGATGTCCGGGCCAACAAAATACCAACGGAAGAACCCATTGGGTCGGGGTAAACATCAGAAGCAGGAATCGATTCGGTTGCGCGACTACGTCGCTGAAACATTTCAGAAAGAAAGTCCATCAACGCGTCTGGCCGATTCTCAGTAACCCTCACGTATGACTTATCCTTTAGCTCACTATATATCTTGTGATAATTTGTCCTTACAACACCAAAGCATCCTTGCAGCAATCACTACAGGAACCGAACAAAAAACCTTCTTGGAGGCAATGAAAAAGGCACATTATAGAAAAGCCATACAACACGAGATCCATGCATTAGAGGATAATGGGACGTGGCCATTGGCAATATTGCCACTGGATGAGAAAACACTCAGATGTTGATGGGTGTACAGGATCAAGTACAACTCTGACGGCATAATTGAGCGATATAAAGCGTGGTTGGTCATTTTTGGCAATAAACGTAGAGAAAGGAATTGACTACAATAAAACATTTTCTTCGGTTGCTAAGGTGGTAACCGTTTAGAAATTTCTTGCAGTTACATTGCGCATAATTGGGAGTTGCATCAGATGGATGTTCATAATGCCTTCTTTGTACAGTGACCTAATAGAGGAAGTTAATATGAAATTTACACCGGGATTCCGACCAAGTATGTCTACTTCAGAAATCTTTGTATGGTTTGAAGCGAGTCCCATGGTGCTGGTTTGTGAAATTGTCAAGTTGTTTGATGAAATATGAGTTCAAACAGTCATACTTAGATTATTCTCTCTTTACGATGCACCAAGGAGGTATGCAACTTAACATCTTAGTCAATGTGGATGACTTGGTTATCTCCAAAAATGACCATAGTGCCATTGAACGATTCAAAGACTATCTCCATGCATGTTTGTACATGAAGGATTTGGGTCTTCTGAAGTATTTTGTGGGAGTTGAAGTGGCATGTGGACCAACTGGGTTATTTCTCTGTCAACGGAAATATGCCTAGGATATAATCTCTGAGTCGGGCTGGGAGATAAACAAGTCAATACTCCTATGGAACAGAATCACGATTTGGTGTTGGCCAAATGAGCCAATTTGGGAGATTCGAAACCATATCGACGTTTGGTCAGTAGATTGATATACCTCAGTTTTATGCGACCAGAGTTGTTGTATTGTGTGTATGTACTGTCCCAATTCATGCAGCAACCGAAATAAGCACACTGAAACGTGATTCTCCATGTGGTGTGCTACTTGAAAAAGAATCTAGGACAAGGCATTGTGATGAAGAAAGATTTTGATCTCTAGTTGTATGGATGATGTGATTCGAACTAGGTCGGATGCCCATCGACTCGAAAATCCTTACCGGTTGGTTTATCTCCTTGGGGATTTCACCCGTGTCATGGAAGACCAAAAAGCAGCATATTGACTCTCGCTCATTAGCAGAGGTAGAATATCGATCAATGGCAATGACAGTCTGTGAATTGAAATGGTTAAAGAGAATTTTGCATAGTCTGAGTGTTGAACATCAGTCTCCGGTTAAGATGTACTGTGATAGTCAAATAGCGTTGTATATTGCGCGAAATACAGTGCTTTATAAATGGACTAAACACATTGAAGTCGACTGTCGCTATGTCCGGGATGCGCTGCAGTCCGGAATCATACTTCCTAGTTATGCGTCTTCTAGTGAGCAATTGGCAGATGTGTTTACAAAGGCTTTGGGAAAATTGCAGCATCAGTATTTTCTTGGCAATTCGGGCATTCGTTACCCTCATTCTCCAACTTAAGCGGGGGTGAGGGGAGGGGGTATTGAGCTTGGTATGACCGAACAAGCTTATCCGATCACGTCAGTTAAGTCGGTGAATCCCTACGTCGGTGGGAACCGTATTCTTGCCTAATTGTAATAGGTTTGGTCTATTTATGGTGAATTTATAATTATGGTAATATATGATTTGTAGCTCTATTAGAATAGGGTTACCTTATTAGACTAGAGCAACGAGGACCTTACTTGTATATAATGAGGTCATTATGATGAATGTAATGCAAAAAGAATTCCCTTATTATTCTTATCTCTCTAAATTCTCGTCCCTGTCTTGATTTTAACAAAGTTCTATCTCACCTCTTTCTGTCAGTGCACATTTTATATTCCTTCAGTGCCAAACTACTCATATTTTTTTTTTTAAGGAAACACTAATAAGATTGGAGTTCGTCGCCGGCCGTGTATTGCACATATTAATGATATATAAAAAATACTTAAAGGCAAAAAGGATAAATAAAGATAAAAATATATAAATCATATACATGTACAAATAAGGAAGTGAAAAAATGATGCATGACGCAGTGATAATTTATACTAATTTGAATTAATTTAGTTAGATAAATTTTAAATTTTGCTAAAGAAGAGAATTCTCCAGTATGAAGTAGAGATGAGGATTGTCCTCTAATGATTCAAGTCATGCAAGTATTTTTCCAGTTTAAAGTCATCCAATATTTATATGCCTTTGTACAGTTTTTTTTTTCAAGCAAATGTACCATCTATTGACTTGAGTGATGGAATTTGTAGGCAATGACAAATAAATTCATTAGGAGTTATGACTATATAAAAAATGAATTTATGGTGATATTTTCTTTCGATATGGTAGGCAATTCTCTTTGTATATAAATATTTTTTTGTAGATTAAAAAGTTATAATACTCTTTTGAATCGTCTTTGTTATTTTAGGTGTTACTATTGAGAAGGTTTCGTGAAGGGAAGAGCAACAATATAAAATTATATTTTAACGAGTTGTTGGATCTTATTATCTATTTTCGTGTTAAAATTGTTGGATCGTGTTAATACCTAGTTGATTTTCTTATGTGTATGATGTTCTTAATTCTATATGCTTTATAGATGATAGAAGTCAGGAAAAAATCATACATAAGATTACTGAAGAAGCTAAAGCTGCATTTGAGAGTATAAAATTTTATAAATTTATTATGTGACTCACTTAATTCTCCTGGTGTATCTCATAAGACTTAATTGAATTTAAGCTAAGAAACTAAAATGTCATATTATGAATAAGTCGTATTGGAACTTAAAGTGAACTTATCAAAGTATCTTTAAATAAGAATCAAGATGAACAATCTTGGTGAGTGAAGTAACTCCAACATTACTTTCTTGCCAACATCAATCTTTGAGTTATAGCTTTATTCTATCTAAAAGCAACTATTATATTAATATTTGTGATGCATAGTGTTTAATTTCGAAAACTTTTTGGTTTGGAGTATATTGCATAAAGAAACTAAAAGGACAGTAACATTTTTTCTTAAATTAAAGTAGAAAACACAAATAAAATAATGTATATGATTATTTTTTGTTGATATTGATCGCGCATCTAGCGGGTTCTAATACTAGTGACAAATAAATTCATTGAAGCGGAGGAGTTATGACTATATAAAAAAATGAATTTATGATGTTTTCTTTCGATACGGTAGGCAATTCTCTTTGTATATAAATATTTTTTTGTAGATTAAAAAGTTATAATACTTTTTTGAATCGTCTTTTTTATTTTAGGTATTACGATGGAGAAGGTTTCGTGAAGGGAAGAGCAACAATATAAAGGTATATTTTAATGAGTTGTTGGATCTTATTATCTGTTTTCGTGTCAAAATTGTTGGATCGTGTTAATAACTACTTCATTTTCTTATGTGTATGATGTTCTTAATTCTATATGCTTTATAGATGATAGAAGTCAGGAAAAAAGTATATATGAGATTAGTGAAAAAGCTACAGTTGCATTTGAGAGTACAAAGTTTTATAAATTTTATTCTAAGGCTCACCTGATTCTCCTGGTTATCTCATAAGACCTAATTGAATTTAAGCTAAGAAACTAAAATGTCATATTATGGATTACTCGTATTGAAACATAAAGTGAACTTATCAAATTATCTTTAAATTAGAATCATCATCAACGATCTTGGCGAGTGAAGTAACTTGTCATGACCCAACCGGAGGGCCATGACGGGCACACGGTGCTAACCCACCCGGGCACCTCTTATCGTACTCTCACATTCACATCTAGGTGAGCCACACGGCTTACTCATAATTTACATACATCAAAAGTGCTAATCTCGTCGGGCAACAACGCATTTATATCATCATCAATAACAATACCCATATTCATATACACAAGCCGACAAGGCTATCAAAATGATGTACAAAATATGAGCCGACAAGGCTACAAAACATCTAACTATACACAACTGTCTACGAGCCTCTAAGAAGAGTATGTGACATAGTATAGGCGGGACAGGATCCCGCCATGCCCATATGTATGTACACAAAAGAATAATACCAAAAAGCTGTAGCTTCGGATGAAATGGAGCTCCTCTATGTAGTCCCTGAATAAGAAAGCTATGGATCAAGCCGATCTCCCTGCCCACCTGCGGGCATAACGTAGCGTTCACAAAAAAAAAAAAAAAAAAAAAGGACGTTAGTACGAATAATGTACTGAGTATGTAAAGCATAATCATCATCATAGTATGAGCATAAGAGATAGCCTGAGGATTAGCATAAGGAATAGCATAAGATGGGAGAATCAGGATATGTATATATATAGATACATATATATATATATATATATATATATATATATATACATATATATATATATATATATATATATATATATATATATATATATATATATATATATATATATATGTATATAGATATATATATATATACATATATGTAGATATATATATGTATATATATATATATATACATATATATATATATATATATGTATATTCGTATTTCGTATTCATATCATATCCATATTCATATTCCTAGCATACCCCATAGTGAAGGTTTGGTGTTTCACATACTCGGTCATGACAAGGCTTAGTGATTATACATACCGGCCCTACCAAGGCTCGGCGTTATCCCTACCCAACTGCAGTGGTGTGCGCGCGATAGGTATCATACCCAACCATATAAGCTTGGTGTTACATAATAGTCATACATACTTAGACACGTATACATAAGAGTCCATAAGTATCATCAACATCATTGCCATCATCGTTTTCGTTACATCTATCCTTAGAGGATCAACTATCATATAAAGGAGGTACTAGTATCGTGAAAGAATCAAGAATCATGAGCTTTAGTAATTTTAGAGATAGAGTCATTTGGAAGACATTATGGAACTCATGAAAGGATATATATAGCAAAGGAACCATGCCTTAATGAAAGAAGGGTTGGCCTTACATACCTCTTTGTCTTCTTAACTAATTAACGTTCACCGTTGGAGCTTGAATAATCTACATTTAGAAGGATTCATACCAAGGTTAAGTCTTAATGATACTCTTAAATTCAGACTAGAATAATTCATGATCTAATGAAAATTGGGCAGCATTTCCCCTATTTCGTCAACTTTCACCATTTTACAAAACAACTCCCAACAACCACAATAACATCCATAATACACTCATAATATCATAATCGAGTAATCACACTTCATTAATCCTCTAGAATTCATCCTTATGTTCAACTTATGCCCCCAAATTCACACCCATTTTAACGCATTTTCATATAATGCTTTCTTATCACTATTAGTACCTTCCATAACAAGATTATATCCATATCATACTAGGAATCACGACTCAATATAGTTTACTGCACATAAACATCATAAAAGCTACATTTAGAATTCATTTTCTACTTTCTTCTTCTACCCAAGTTTTGCTACAACCAAACATTCTCATTAACATGAAATAAGCATGGAAACTAAACTTTTTATCCCATAGAAACAAGCTTTGGAGCAGCTATCAACTTGTGCAAGAACCCTAGCTACAATGCCCAAGAATCTCTTGTAGTCTACTAACCCTAGGAAGACTTCTAACACATGAACACTTTGATTCTTGCCTCTTGATCTTTGTTTTCCTCTTGGATTGGAGTGGAATATGACTGGAGAAGGGTTTTGAGCTCTCAATACTTGTGGAAGATGAAAAATGAAATAAAAGAACAAAGGCTATCTATTTATACAAAAACTTAAAATCTGCTCGATGGACTTTATACGAACCACTTATACGGTCCGTAAAATATTATACGGTCCGTATAATATTATACGGTTCGTATAAGTGGACCGTATAACACCACCATGGGAAATTCCCTTTCTGTAATGGGTCGAGTTATACGGACCCCCTTATACGGACCGTATAAAGTTATATGGACCGTATAAGTGGTCGTATAACTCCCAGTTATGCGAAACTTTCTCTCGTTGATTCGTTTGACTTCTAATCCTCGTGGAACCTTCTTGGCACTTACATAATACTTCATTAACCATAAAATAGGCCCTATAGCAGCCCCTCAAGATATGCAAAATAACAATTAGCTCAATTATAGCGAAAACCTTTTCGAACACGACTTATATTTCACTTCTTTCAACAAACTAAATTTCACATATTCGTATGACTTCAAAATCTTATGGTATGCTCCGTAAGTTATCTAATACCTTCCTTAATCTCGTAAGGATTTCATAATCACCTTAAGCTCACATTATCCCATCCACAAGGCAACAAGTCCAAAAATTTCCGTGCTGTAACATTCTTCTCCCTTAGGAACATTTGTCCTCGAATGTTAGGTTCTTGGGGATTATATAAAAATTTCGCCAGAGTTTCCCCTATAATATGGTACTACCATCCTGCAACAGCAACTCAAAATACATCGCCTCACAGGTCTACAACAATAACATCAATAACCATGGCCACACACGATCGGGAAAACATCAAGGAAAACACTACATACCTGAGGATAATGGTGTCTCTGCCTGAGTCTCCTCTGGGGATGAAAATAAATGCGGGTACCTGAACTTCATGTCTTTTTCGACTTCTCGGGTCATTTCCTCTATATTGTTATTCCTCCATAAAACTTTAACTGAAGCTACCTCTTTGGTTCTGAGCTTTCGTACTTGCCTATCTAAAATGGCAACGGGGACTTCTTCATAAGACAATTGTTTGGTAACTTGGACATCATCTATTGGTACAATTTTAGAAGGATCTCCAATGCACTTACGAAGCATCGATACATGGAAAACTGGGTGAACTGACTCCAGGTCAGAAGGTAGATCTAATTCGTAAGCCACCTGGCCTACCTTGCATATAATCTCATAAGGTCCAATGTACCAAGGGCTAAGCTTGCCCTTCTTGCCAAATCTCATGATGCCCTTCATTGGCGACACCTTCAAAAATACCCATCTTTCACTTGGAACTCTAAGTCTCTTCGACGATTATCTGCATAGGATTTTTGGCGACTCTGAGCTATTAATAATCTATCCTGTATAAGCTTGACTTTCTCTATAGCTTGCTGGACCAAGTACGGCCCTATTAATTTGGTCTCTCCTACTTCGAACCACCCAATTGGGGATCTACACTTTCACCCATATAAAGCCTCATACAGGGCCATTTGGATGCTAAAATGATAGCTATTGTTATAAGAAAACTCAATAAGCGGTAAATGATCATCCCAACTACCTCCAAAATCCAATATACATGCCCGTAGCATATCCTCAAGAGTCTGAATGGTACGTTCAGCTTGCCCATCTGTCTGTGGGTGGAATGTCGTGCTAAGACTCACATGAGTCCCCAAACCTTCTTGGAAAGATTTCCAAAAATTGGCTGTAAACTGAGTCCCTCTATCGGAGATAATAGATATGAGAACACCGTGAAGCCGCACTATCTCCTTAACATAAAGCTTTGCATAATCTTCTGCTAGATATGTAGTTCTGACCGGTAAGAAATGAGCCGACTTCGTAAACCTATCCACAATCACCCATATAGAATCATACTTACGTCGGAAACGGGTAAGCCTGTAATAAAGTCCATGTTAATTACTTCCCATTCCCAAGTTAGAATTTCTATAGCTTGCAACAAGCCGCCCGGATTTTGGTGCTCGATTTTCACTTGTTGACAGTTGGGACATTGAGCTACAAATTTCGCTATATCTTTCTTCATCCCATTCCACCAATATATAGATTTAAGATCATGATACATTTTCGTTGCTCCTGGGTGAACAGAATAATGGGAACAATGAGCTTCTCTCAATATTTGGTGGCGTAATCCTGCAACATCAGGAACACATAACCTGCCTCGACATCGGAGAACTCCGTCTCCAGAAATCTCGAATGATGACTTCTCCTTCTGAGGGAATGCATTTTTGTAATGAATTAGCATGGGATCGTATTGATGCTCTTCACTTCCACTACTAGTGATGAGACCGCATTTTGAATGGTAGCCCCCATATTGCCTGAGTCCACTACTTGAACTCCTAGGCTAGCTAATTGCTGGAGCTCACGAGCTAACTTTCTTTTCTCTGGCTGAACATCACATAAACTTCCCATAGATCTACGGTTAAGAGCATCAGCCACAACATTTGCTTTTTCGGGATGATATAGGATGTCAACATTATAGTCTTTCAACAATTCCAACCATCGTCGTTGCCGTAAATTCAATTCTTTCTGCTTGAAGATATACTGAAGGCTCTTATGATCTGTATAAATATCAACGTGGATGCCATACAAATAATGTCTCCACATCTTCAATGCATGAATACTAACGACCAATTCAAGATCATGGGTCGGATAATTTTTCTCATGTTTCCGCGCGCTGTCTTGAAGCATACGCAATCACCTTGCCATGTTGCATCAACACACATCCTAGCCCAATGCCTGAAGCATCACAATAGACAACATAACCTTCTGATCCCTTCGGAAGTGTCAGGACTGGGGCAGAAGTTAATCTATCCTTTAGCTCTTGGAAACTACGTTCAGAAGCATCTGTCCATTGAAACTTAGCTGATTTCTGGGTCAGCTTCATGAGTGGTGTAGAAATAGAAGTAAAACCTTCTACAAATCTCCTGTAATACCCTGCTAAGCCCAGAAAACTACGAACTTTCGTAGGGGTTGTGGGCCTTGGCTAAGTTTTCACGGCCTCAATCTTCTGGGTATCTAATCGAACACCATCGACTAAAATAATATACCCCAGAAAGGTCACTGAGTTCAACCAAAACTCACACTTAGAAAATTTGGCAAACAACTCTCGAGTTTGAAGAACTCCAAGGACAGTACGCAAATGATCTGCGTGTTCTGCCTTGGACCTAGAATATACCAAGATATCGTCGATGAATACAATCACAAATAAATCTACTAAGGACCTGAACACATTGTTCATCAAATCCATGAATAATGCCGGTGTATTAGTTAGCCCAAATGGCATTACCCAGAACTCAAAATGGCCATATCTTGTTCTGAAGGCTGTCTTAGGGATATCTTTCTCGCTAACTCTCACCTGATGATACCCGGATCTCAAATCTATCTTTGAAAACCATTTGGCACCTTGTAATTGATCAAATAAATCGACAATCCTCGGAAGAGGATATTTATTCTTAATCGTCACTTTATTTTGTCGATAGTCAATGCACATTCGCAAGGAGCCATATTTCTTTCGCACAAACAACACGGGTTCTCCCCACGAGGAAGAACTAGGCCTAATAAAACCTTTTTCAAGCAAGTCCTTCAATTACTCCTTCAATTCTTTCAACTGCGGAGCCATTCTATAAGGAGGAATAGATATGGGCTTTGTATCCGGTAGCACATCTATAGCAAAATCAATCTCCCGCTCTGGAGGGAGGCCTGGAAGCTCTTCCGGGAATACATTCGAGAACTCATTCACCACGGGGATAGACTGAAGAGTTGGCGGTTCAGCTTCTACATCTTGAACCCAAACTAGATGGTAAATGCAACCATTTGTGATCATTTTTCTTGCCTTTAGATAGAAAATAAACCTACCTTTTGAGGACGCAGTATTTCCTTTCCATTCTAAAACTGGTTCTCTCGGAAATTGGAAGCGAACCATTTTCATTCTACAATCAACATTGGCATAGCAAGAAGCCAACCAATCCATGCCCATGATAACATCAAAGTCCACCATTTTTAACTCATGTAAATCAACCATAGTACGATGGTCACAAATCACAACTACACAATTTCTATATACTCGACTAGCTATTACCAGTTCACCAACGGGTGTAGATACCTCAAAAGGTTTGATCGACTCCGGTTTGACCCCAAACCGACCCGCAATATATGGAGTAACATATGACAATGTGGAGCCCGAATCTATGAAAGCATATACATCATGAGAAAATACCGATAATATACCTGTAACGACATCGGGAGATGACTCAAGATCTTGGCGTCCAGCCAAGGCATAAATATGGTCTTTGAGGACCACTAGAAGCCCAGGAGCTCTCCCTCTACCTCTACCATGACCGACCGGCGCCTGTGAACCTTGCCCCATAGGGCGTATTGATGATGAAGACCCGACTGTCGATCCTGAAGGCTGAACTCTACCCTTACCACCAATCGAGGGGCAATCACACATGATATGGCCTGGCCGATCGCATGTATAGCAAACCTCTGAACCTAGTCGACACTGGCCCCAATGTAACTTCCCACACTGCGAACATCGTGGCATGGGTGGCCTAGCCTGACCCGAATCACCACTGAACTGGGAACCCGAAGTTCTGAAACTCTGACTCGGCCCGGAATAAGTAGATCTGTCAAATCTCTGGCCTGTAAATCGTGGAGGTGCACTAGTCATAGAATGGCCTGAATGCCTAGAAAACTGTTGTCTTGGCCCGCCTCTAAACTCACTTGTTGGACCCGAAGATCTAGCCCTCTTGTTATACCCCCCTATCATGCTCACGCTCACTCCTTTGTTGTTGTTGGCTTTCTTCCAAATTTTGGGCTTGGGCTTGAATGCGTGAAATATCCATGCTGTCCTGAAGGGACGCAGTCAAGCACCTATCCATCAAATGTGGCCCTAGGCCTCTCACAAATCGGTGCACTCGGTCACCCATATCCGCTACCATGGCCGGAGCATATACTCTAAAGCACTCATACTTCCTTGTCTAAGATTTAAGAACTTATCGGCTCTAGCTCACCGAACCTCTGGAGGTAAGTAATGTCGGAGGAAGGCATCCACAAATTCTTCCCATACCGGGAGAGGTGCGTTGACTCCCCGTGAAGCCATCCAAACTGTGTGCCAATGAACCGCGATATCCCTCAATCTATAGGATGCTAACTCCACCGATTCAATGTCCGAAGCATGCATTAACCGAAGTGTCGTCAACATCCCGTCAATAAAATTCTGGGGGTCCTCATCCGGCTTCGACTCGAAGAATTCTGGAGGGTTCAAGCTAATAAAGTCACGGGTCCTTGCACTAACAGCCCTATCACCTTGCCCTGTACCTTGCCGGCGAGTACCGCGCAACCAACGAGTAAGTAAATGAATGGCCTCTTTTACATCTTGGCTTCGTGAAGCATTCGGTGGAGGAGTTGCCGGAGGTCGGGCCGGGGGCTCCCTCATGATCCTCGAAATAGGCACCGAGTGGGAGGACTGAGATTGAGCTGCATTTTAGGACTCACTTTCCTCTACAACTGTTGCCGGTGCTCTTTCAGCCCGCTTTCTTGCCACTGTCTTGCCCTTTTGGGCTGCCATAGCTTTTCTCTTTACAGGCATTTCTGAAATACATAAAACACGGTTAGGGAAAAAGAAATCCTTATATCATGGCTCTATCGCACGATCTTATGAAGAAAGAAGATCATTCATTCCTAAAATGCCCACAGCCTCCTGTTTATAAGTGTGGCGCGCAACAAACCCATAAACAAGAATCTATTAGACACGGCTCGTAGACACACCCTAGGACAGAACTGCTCTGATACCACTTTTTTCACGACCCAACCGGAGGGCCATGACGGGCACCCGGTGCTAACCCACCCGGGTACCTCTCATCGTACTCTCATATTCATATCTAGGTGAGCCACATAGCTTACTCATAATTTATATGCATCAATAGTGCTAATCTCGTTGGGCAACAACACATTTATATCATCATCAATAACAATACCCATATCCATATGTACAACCCGACGAGGCTATCAAAATGATATACAAAATATAAGCCGACAAGGCTAAGGGCGTCTAATCATACACAACTGTCTACGAGCCTCTAAGGACAGTATGTCACATCATATAGGCGGGACAGGACCCCGCCTTGCCCATGGGTATGTACACAAAAGAATAATACCAAAAGCTGTAGCTCCGAAATAAAATGGAGCTTCTCTACGTAGTCCCGAGCGAGAAGTCTATGGATCGCTCTGTCTCCCTGTCCACCTGGGCATGACGCAGCGTCCACAAACAAAAGGACGTCAGTACGAATAATGTACTGAGTATGTAAAGCATAATCAACATCATAATATGAGCATAAAAGACAGCACAAGAAATAGCATAGGATGGGGGAATCGGGGAGTAGTAGAGCCATCATCATAATTACTTACTTGTCTTTCATAGGGACCTTCCATTTCTATTGCGTGCTTGTGTACATACATATATGCGTATACCTATGTCCACATATATATATATATATATATATATATATATATATATATATATATATATATATATATATATATATATTCGTAACCATAGCATACCCGACCATAAGGTTCGGTGGTTTCACATACCCGGCTATGACAAGGATCGGTGTCATAATCCGGCCTATAAGGCTCGGTGTTATCCATACCCAACTTGCCGGTGGTGTGCGCGCAATAGGTATCATACCCGGCCATATAAGCTCGGTGTTACATAATAGTCATACATACTTAAATCTGTATACGTAGGAGTTCATTAGTATCATCGTCATCATTGACATCATCATTTTCATTATATCTATCCTTAGAGAATCAACTATCATATAAGAGAGACAATGGAATCGCGAATGTATCGAGAATCGTAAGCTTTGGTAATCTTAGAGATAGAGTCATTTGGAAGACATTATGGAACTCATGAAAGGATACATACATACATATATATATATATATATAGCAAAGGAACCATGCCTTAATGAAAGAAGGGCTAGCCTTACATACCTCTTTGTTTCCTTAACTATTTAACGTTCCCCGTTGAAGCTTGAATAAGCTACATTTGGAAGGATTCATAACATGGTTAAGCCTTAATGATACTCCTAAATTCAAACTAGAATAATTCATGACCTAATGAAAATTGGGCAGCATTTCCTCTATTTCGTCAACTTCCACCATATCACAAAACAACTCCCAACAATCACAATAATATCCACAATATCATAATGGAGTATTCACATTCGATTTAGCCTTCAAAATACATCCTTGTGTTCAACTTATGCTAGCAACTTCATACCCATTTAGCACATTTTCATATAATGCTTCTTCATCACCACTATTACTTTCCATAGCAAGATTATATGCATATCATACTAAGAATCATATCTCAAGTTAGCTTACTACTCAAAAACCTCATAAAAATTACATTTAGAACTCATCTTCCACTTTTTCCTTCTACCCAAGTTGTTCAACAAATAAACATTCTTAATAGTATGTAATAAGTACGAAAACTAACCTTTTATCTCATAAGAATGAGCTTTGGAGCAAGCTATCAACTTATGTGAAAACCCTAGCTTCAATATTCAAAGAATTCTTGGAGTTTATTAACCCTAGCAAGACTTCTAGCACATGGGTATCTTAATTCTTGCCTCTTGATATTTAATCTCTCTTGGATTTGGCTTGGATTAGTTTATGGAGTGGAAGAGAGGGTTTTTGGAGAGCTTTGGATCTGATTTGGTAAAATAATGTCCAAATGAAGTGGAACGAAATATATAAAGCGGAACTTAAACTCTCCGTCGACCAATTACGCGCCCCATTTTGACGGGCCGTATAAATTCCTACGGACCGTCAAAATGGTCTGTAGAACTGCCCAGTCAAATATGGGTCACTGTGACCATTTGACGCTGGGCTGTGTCAATTTGACGGACCGTAGAATTTTCTGCGGGGCGTCAAAATTCTTGCGGGCCGTCAAATGGTCCGCAGAAATTTTATGCTCAGACAGTCTGTCGTAGAATGGCCATAACTTTTTATTCAGACGTTACATTGACGAGCGGTTTGTTGCGTTGGAAACTAGACTCGATGAACTTCAATTTGGACATAAGAAACGCACCAAAACTCCTCATATTCTAGGAGATATGCCCCCACCAATTTGGACCAAAATTCTATCCGAAAATTTTGCCAAGTTTTACCAAAGTTCCCACAAACTCAATTCCTTTATTTGTTTGTTCTTGAATCCTTCCATAGCTCATTTCATGGGCTTAAACCCCCATAACCATAATATGGGAACATGTAATCTCATATATCCTAAGGTAACTCTTGTTTTCATGATTAGGACAACTAACGCCTAACGAATCTCAACGGACGAAACTACGAGGTGTAACATAAATTATACTTTGATGTTAGTAATAGTGAAGGTATATCAACAGACCCTTCTTTCTTCCTTTTATTAGAGGGGGTGACCCGAACAGATTCATTCAATTAATTTTCAAATTGACAACGCACTTCACTTAATTAAGGAATTTAAACCGGTTCTTTACCATTAAATATTGTACACTATATAAACACACATTGTCTCATAAACCAGAGGAACCATACATGGAAGAGAGCCTGACAAGCTATACTATTAAGTTGGAAAAAATTTACCTTTATGCAATGGTTCATAGCCATTTAAAAAAAAAAAAAAAAGATTTATAGCCACACAAAATACATGTGTCTCATTTTACACCACAAGTTCAAAAGTTTTTTTTTTCTTTTTTCGTGAACTCCATGCTCAGTCAAATAGGTTCACATAAATTGAAATGGAGATTCAATGTCTCAAAAGTATCTTTAAAATTATATTTGAATACATTAAAATTTTCATTTCATAAGTAAGAAATTTCTCATACCGGCGAAGCGTGGACAAATTCCCTAGTTGTTCAAGTCAGAACGGTAAAAGTGACCTCTTTTTCATTTATGTGCAAGAATAATTCAGTCTACTTAATGATCTGCTCAAAATGATAAATGTTTTCTTTTTTCTTTACGGATCTGGAACTTGATTGCCATGCATATTTTTCTCGTTTAAATTTATCCTGAAAATTCTGGTCATGAAACCAAAAAAGCCAAACCTCAAAATGCAAATGTGGATTCTACAGCTCAATGAATCAAAATGCATAGGTATAAGTTAAAAAAATTTAAGCTTGGAGAGTAGAATGGGTGAATGCTTGAGTATATTTTTTTAATTTTTAAGCTAAAAAAAATATGTTTTGTTGTGGTCCTATCTTGAGATAGGACACAAAAATCCAAAAGCTAGATTCTCACAAATCCTTCCCTTCCCCTTTTCTATGATTATGTGCAACTTATCTTCCAGTTGTGAGGTGGTTTCTTACTTTCATTTTTTCCAGTGGAATTTTGTTTGGGTGGCGGTAGCTTAAAATCTAATTAAAATCTTCATCATCTTAAATGAGATCATTTTACAAGACTAAATGAAGGATGGATTGAAGTAAACCACCGTAACTGTTTGATGGTTGAGTAGGCTTACAATGTTGTTTCAGATAGAGAGTTAGGCCAATAAATTTCTTTACAATAAGGCTCTCTTTGTCACGTTCATGATAGAGTTCAGGTATGTGTCTTGAAATGAAGGTTGTGAGTTGTAGCTCTCATATATGTTGTTACTTGAATATCAGTACACGACAGTGTACTTGAATCAACAAAATTCTGTTGTACTATTTCTTTTTTCTCGCTAGCTCTCATATCTGAGTTACTGTATTTGGGAGATGGTTAAAACTATATCGGGAGAGAGATGTTAAATATATCTGCTAGATAGTAGGTTTCAAGACATATGGCTGCTTAAATGCCTTTTGTTCCTTTCTGCTTTAATGCCAATTAAGATAAATGGATCAGAAGCATAATCTTCTCATACAATACATGACTTTTCTATCCCTCACCCCACTAGAAAGTAATAATCATGAAAATAACCTTAAGTGTAGTGTATCAAAGTTTGTCTCAATCATAAATCTTTTCTTTTTTGCCTTTGGTAGGAAAAAATGGAAAGCTTCCAGATGAAGGTAAGAATGCAACGTAAGATCTGATATATTGACGCCTGTTCTATTTGTCATCATACAGAATTTGCTTAAACTTTGGATGGACCGTAAGATCGGATGCAGTTGTTCTTTATGTTCAATCTAACTATAAGAATCAAAGCAGAATTTCCTCTTTCCTCAGTATAACAAAATTCCATTTCCTTCGGGAATGCTTCATGTGGAGGGAGGTCATGTATTTGAGTATACGTTGGATTCTGCTTTAATGGATTTTAAGGTGTAACTGAGTTAGTGTGAGACATATAGAGTAATTCTTTGTTTCGGTGTAGCAAATTGCAGAGCCTTAGAACTCTATAGCTTTTGCCTATCAAATTGAATCAATCATCATTCAATTCTAATAAATTAAACCTTTGGGAATGTAATGCTAGTAGTCGCTTACCTGAAAATGATAAATTTGAAAGGTTTTTGTCCCCATGAGGAAGAAAAATTTACAATGCTTGCTTCTGCTTAATTAATGGAATTATACACTTCTACTCTCATTTTGTTTGTTTTTTATGTGTGTTCAATTTTGCGTTCAAAATAACATGGACATAATGTGTGCAAGTTGCAATTTTTTTGGTTTTATACTGTGCACTGAATTTTCATATCCATGATCATGTGTGATAATAATTCAGTATTTCTATTTTCTTATTGGACGTGTTTAACTTGAACAGATTCTAATTTATGCAAGTTTTATGCAGGACAACTAGAAGGAGAAGATCTAAACGAGCTGCATTGTTGCACTAAAACTTCGTCTGACTTATTCCATGACCTTTATTACAATTTGCACATCTAGCCCTCTTTCTTAACCTGGAAAAAAATCAGGAACCAGTAGAAAGTATCTAGATTAAATATTACCTGGTTCATGGACATAAATCAACCTTCGTAACTATCAAACTTATGTACAACACGAACAGTTACATAATTCGTCTTCTCTAACTCCCATTTCTAGTATATAGGAATTAGATGACACTTGATTATAACGCATATAATATAAGTACTTTGACAACAAGAGTTGTTCAAAATATTTTGCTGTAAGTTGTTGCATGGATTCGAACCAAATTATTCAATTTAACTTCTCTTCAAGAAACTACTAGTATCTTCAGAAATATGATGTAAATAACATACTATATATGAATATTCTGCAGCTGCAATGTACATATGAATTACAAGAGTGCCGGTGTAGGATTAATGAAAAAAATGACTTGTTAAATGAAAAAGGGCTTAGAAACTAGAAAGTAAATCTAGACACTAAATTCAACTTGACAGGCCTAACTATTGCCTGGTTATGTTCTTCTCCCTTGTTTAAAGCTAACAACTGTTACCAGTGAGGTTGATTCAGTTATGATACCAAAAACTATCCCTTTCGTTTGAGTTTTTCCTTATAGTAGAAAGAGTATGTTTCATATATATAAAGAAACATACAAAACAACCATCTTATACCAACTACACGACGAACTTCAGTTCAAATGTTTACAGTGATGGACATAATCAAATGCTTCAAAACAAAGTTAATTGTACACCACAATGTAACAGGGAGATGTGCCAGTTTAGACTAGAGAACTTGCATCAGTGGCTAAAACATTGTGTTTTCACAAGATGCGACCATTCCAATCGTACCACAATTAGCACATATGATGGAAAGGGTCTATCAGTCATTGAATAGAGCAACTGGATACCCTTCCGTGCTTGTCATTTTCATGATCTCCTTCTGCAGAAAAAACAACGATGAGTGCAGTTGTGCAATACAGCTCATACAGGAGGCTTCGCAATTTTGCAATTGTTCCACTACATAAGATTAAGCGACAAACATAGTGCATGTAGACCAATGATTAAAGTCTATAAAAGGAAAGAGTAAAAAGATTCAATCCTCGCGCGCAGTTTGGTTTTGTGTGTGGGGGTTGGGGGGTGGGGGCGTGGCGGGGGGGGGGGGGGGGGGGGGGCGCTATGCCCTCCAAACATGCCTGGAATGCTTCTTCTTATAATGAAGTTGAGTTATAGCATCGTAAATTAGGTCTATATGGAAAAGTGGGTGGGTGGCTGTCTAAATATAATCAATCAAAATCGCATCAATAGTAGTTAGTGGTTGTCCAGGTCGAAGAAGGAAGCGCCGGCGCATCATAGTCTTGATGGATTTTGTCAAGTCAATTTTCATAGGTAATTGCTGCTTATCCCCCCTGAAAGCGAGAACTCAAGGCGGTGCGAAAGGAGAATCAACGAGATAGGATACTCTGCCCGGATGAATATTTACAGCCTATATGATTCAGGTAATAGTGTCTTCTTCTATAAGCAGACTATTTTTCTTCTCTCTTTTTCTTTAAGCTTCTACAAGCAAACCATAAGAGAATTTCTCAAAATAGAGACTGGATATAAACATATATTGTATCTGTTCGGATAGGTGTCTACCCTTTTCAATATGTTAAGACTATTCCAGTGTATGAGATTATGCATTTGACTGGTGTTTATAACTGGGGAAAGCAGGATGAATACTCAGTCTCATATCTTAATTAATAATTAATCATGTAAGGGTGGACAAATGCGCAATAACGTAAAAAATGGTACAGAATCAAACATGTAATCTCCATTAAATAGCACAGACTCTAAAAAGGTAATATCTTTTATTACCTGGATGAGCGCAGTGATCCTTCCAGGAGCATGCTGAAATTTAACGCAAACATCAGTAAGGAGATTATTCATTTAGCAGCTTCAAAACTTCTTTTATTTCCCCTCTTTACTTCTTTTAAGGGGATTATTCATTTAGCATGGATCTATCATACCTCAAATAGCTTCTCCTCCCAAGTTACGTCCCTCCAAGTTTGTGCTTCAACTGATTCCCATGAACTAGGGGCTTGAATTACTTCCACATGCTGCAATAGCCTCAAGCTGTCTGCAATAATACTTTAAATAAGTATTCTAACAGTAAAAATAACTCCTCCTACCGTATATAGGAACACAAATTCACGATGGCACATTATGCACGCTTTTACTCTACCCTTCACTTCTAAACTTTATAGGAATATACTTTCATAATGGCACATTGAGCACGCTTTCTACTCTACCTTCCACTTTTAAACTGAGTCCAACCTTAGATATGTGCACATAATAAGCATGAAGTTGAGCTGGAGAACTGATAGGCAAGAGGTCTAAGCATTAGGACCACAACTCAGACATGTATACTAGAAACAGCTTTGGAGCTTCCGGCAAGAAATAAAAGCAAGCTTTGAGTATATAATGCCCGAAGAAATGATAATTATTTGAGCTTACGACTGAACCACATACTTGTAATGAATGCTTCTGACCACATGTCACGCTCAGACCATGAAGGTGCAATTTCTCTGACTGAGATTTTGTTTCTTGAGCATGTGCTGCAAAACAGATCATCATGGTCATTATTTAACAAAGTACAATTTTAATGAAATATCTCGTGTGATCTGGAAGAATTATTTTAAAGCAAGCAGCTCCTAGCAGACAGGTGACTAATGCTGTTTTCTTGAAAGATACTACTTAAACCGTATAGAAACAACATGATTTAATCCTTTCGATTCAAAAATTTCATATTTATCATTTCAGTCAAATTCTTCAACTATCCACAGAGCCTCACTAGTTTCATTTGTCCTTGTGGTCCAAATATGGGCATCACGCACAAGGACAAATGCCAGACCATTCTATAAAGCACTCCCTTGGGAACATATAGGATGACTTGTAGATAGAAATTCTCAATGGCAAAGATGGACTGCTAATAGAAATGACTAACTAATGAGTTATTATTAATAAACTTACCTCCTATTATTATATAAAGAGATTTATGTCCAAGATCTGCTTCAATAGACTCCTACCAGTAAAGGAAATTCTTTATGGGCATAGTATGTAATATGTGCATGACACAGAGAATTAGGGAAACAGAAAACCTTCTAGAATAATTCTGTGCCAACCATATCAAATGTTAGGCATAACCAAGTCAATATAACAGTAACAACCCCTTCCAAGTTGACCAGCATTTATTACATTCTACATATGAATAAGTTGCTGCAAAATGCAGAAAGTTCCAAACAGTAATAAAAAGTTTAAAATCTAAATATGTCAAGTTCCAAAGGCTAGCAAAGGAACGCACTCAAGAATGACTTGGCGTACAACTCCTGGAAGGACACCATCTCTTAAAGGGGCAGTCTGCAATTCAATTGAAACTGTAGATTCATTCTCTCTTTGGCTAGCCTTTTGGTAATCATCGTTAACATCCTGCAACAAAAATAAAATCGTAAATTTTTTAAGATAAAACATGATAGGCATTGTATAAGTAATACACCATTCATGTACAGTTAGAGCAAAATGATAAGACTTAATAACTTCTCATACACTAGATAACAATTCCAAATTCAAAATACAATGTTTCATCTCATTACATAATAAGTGAAGCAAGATAAGCTTTTCACATTAAGTTAAGCGAGTCATGCATTCACTTTGTAAAGGAGAAGCCGGACTGTCGCCACTGAGAATTTACCTTATCCCCAGCAAAATAATACTAGTTGCACTATTTGGACAACTTGGTTAGTAATTTGCTGTAATTCCTGCTCGATAGAAGTTGATATGGCTTCAGCGTAGATGCTGAGTCCATTTTAAAGTAAAGCTTAACACTTTTTTTTCCTTGAACAGTACAAGAGCATTGTTATTTACATCAGCACTAAGATGATGCTGTATCATGTAAATCCAAAAGGCAAAAGTATAGTTCCTTCCTTCTAACAGAGGAAAAAACCTACAAAATCAATCAGATGTCATTCAGCCTCATGTACATATTCCTTGCTACACCAAAATACAACAGAAGTATGTAATTAGTTGTCTTCAGCATGGAGTTGGTACATCTTTCAAAGCACCTCCGGTTTCTTTCTTTCCAGATGGACCACCAAATGCATGCAGAAATTGTTTTCCATATTTTCTTCAAGCTTTACTCGAACTTTTATAGCCCCAGTAATCTTATACTTGGCACTTTATGATAAGTAAACATTAGTTTCATTAATAGTTACCTTATCAAAAAAGAACTATCATTAATTGTTAGAAGACGAGCAATAAGCCTGGCGGTTGTCTAAACTAAATTTCCGTATACAGTCAATAATCTTCCCGTAATTGACTACCAAAATTTGTCAAGCTATGTTTATCCTGTAAAGCTAGAAGAAATGTCCAGCACTATCGATCTTTTCTTCTCATAGAAAGGGTTCAATCTAATCACAAAATTCACTGATAAATTAGTTATGTATGGCTCAAAGATTCCACAATGTCAGATTGAATAATTACAACAGTGAGTACTCTAAATCTAGTGTACAATTCAAATTTTACAAATCCCCACCAAGAAACGATGGCTGTCTTAAAGAAACCAACTGTTTCCTTCAATAAATGAAATCTCTAGTTAAAACAACTACAGCTTTGTATTCTTTTCCTTTCCCTTTCTTAAGCACTAAACACTCATGCATAAGCTCAATCTGCTGAACCTCAACTTCCCTGAAAAACCATCAATGCACTACACCTTTAACAAGAACAAGTAAGATCTCAGCACCAGTTGTTACTAACAAAATGAACTAAACAAAAATGGTTTGGCCATCTGAACTCCAGCCATGATAAAAGATTATATGGAATATAAAAAAAATTCCAACTCTTCTTACTGCAACACAAAACTTTAAGAAAATAGGACTCATTCAGAGTGCTGTAATGACATTCACCTTGCGGCAAACAACAAAAAGATTTGTCAAACAACCCTCTAAGATCTGGTCGCCATTGTTTGACAAGAGGAGCTCATTGACTGAAGGTGGCCTCAGCTTCTCCAATTGTTTCCTTTGCCTACCTATAACGAAAACAACAAATACAAAGATTGTGTCAACAAGTTCACCTCTTCCCTGTATGCTCAAATCAGATACTAAGGGTGTGTCCGGTATGGTTTTCCAATTTTCCTATGTTCGGTTGGTCAAAATTTTTGGAAAACATTCTCTAGGAAAACAAGTTCCTTAAAAATGAGGAAAATGACTTCCCTAGTGCAAGTAAGGAAAACAAGATCCACAAGTAGCATTCCACATTGATTGTATCCTCCCCACCCTCCAACACACCTCATCTTCACCCCACCCCTGTAGCCCCCATCCCCACCACCCCACACCCTATCCCCACCCACCATACTATATGTCTTGATTATGTACAAATGCTTTTAGGATAATATTTTTTGCTTACATACTGAAACAAAAAAATAAGAAACCCACTTATTTTCCTGGAAAAAATTTTCCTTTGTACCGAACACACCCTAGAGCTAGATCACCATTCCATAGTATCAAGAGGAAATTCCATGAGTATAGTCACGCATAATTACCTAACCCAATCTGAGTATTTGGCATTCGCTACGCGCCTGCCACGACCTACAACTGCCAAACGTGCTGCATTTTCATGGATACCAAAGAGTGGAGGAACATAGGAACCAACATGGACATACACATCAAAGGCTGTAGACAAATTCTCCTCCAACCTATCAACATTTCCACTGACAAGACATGTAATGGCAAATTCCCCTCCACTTCTTCTTTGTTTCAATACAAAAGGCAGAGCTTTTCTCATTGAATCATTCACAAGAGATTGAACCAATGAATCCAACATGGTTGGTTTTGTTGATACTAAGGAAAGAGGGACTCTACATGTCTCTGAATTGAATAAAAGTTCAGGGTTGGAATTCAAAAGAATTCTTAGAGAATTGGAGAGTCTACTCATATGCCTTTCCCAAAACAACAGCAGTGAGCCATCATTGTGAGTCCTAGTTGTTGTATATGCACCTGAAATTGGATAAAAAGAAAAAATTACCTGTAAGTCTCTCTTTTGTTTTACTCCCTTTGTTTCATTTATGTGTTACGTTTGAATTTCGAAAGTGAAACTTCTTTACTTTGACCACTAATTTGGACATTTGAAAAATAATTTACACATTTAAAAAGTACATAAAAAGTACTACTTCCTCCGTCCCATTTGATAGGATACTCTTTTTTTTTTAGTCAGTTCCAGAAAGAACGACATTTTTTTATATTTAGAAATAATTTAACTTCAAAATTTCTCTTTTACCCTTAATAAAATGATTTCCAAACATATAAACATTCAAGCTTATTTTAGACCACAAGTTCTATGTATCCAGTCAAACACCCTCGTATAAAATAGGACGGAAAGAGTATAAGCTACAATAATTAATAATATAAAATATTTAAAGGGCGTACGAATAAATTGTGATCAAAGATTTTCTTATTTGACTCTTAAAAAATAAAAATAAAATCACATTAATTGGTACAGAGGGAGTACCATTTATTTTTTGAAGTATATAGTTCAAAAACCAAGATTCGCATGTGGGAAACTTTTTTTCTTACAACAACAGAAGAAAGAAGGAATATGAAAGGGGAGTAAAAGCACCTTGGTGGGATTCAAGTAAGGTTGTAACTGATGGGTTTTCTGCCAAATTTGGAATCAAACCATTTTTGAAGAGAAATCTGCAACTGCTGCTCGTCATCAAGAAGGTGAATGACCTCGCTAGAATAAACAAGATTTAGCTAAAATGTACCCCTCAAGTTTTTATTATTTCAAAATAGGAAATAATTGTGATTTTAGTCCCTCATTTATTGCCTAATTGTCATTTTGGTCCTTGTACTAATGCAATAAACACATTTAACTTGCAATTAAATAATGTGTGCAATTTTAATCCTTAAATCTAACTTGATGTTAACACCTTTTAACTTTAGATACTTTTCTTAACCAACTTTTATGATACTACACCGGTGACCGAAGTGTAGAGTACAATTAAGGGTTTCAGTAGGGTCGGGTCGGTCCGATCCGTCTCGACAGGCCGGTCCGATATCGGGCCGTCCGGGTCCCTGGCTCGGCCCGGTGCAGTACGGACCGTCCAGGTCCCGATCAATTTAGGGGAATTGGGCAAAGGGGGTAGGGGGAAGGGTAGTGGGATAGAAGGGTGGCAAAATTCGATCGAGTCCGTCTGGTCGGGCCGTCTCGGACGGGACCGCCGCCGATCAGAATAAAATTTTTTTTTTTTTTTTTTACTTGAACAGACCGTTTAAAGGTGGCCAAGAAATGTGAACGTTGGGACTCCAACGGCTGAGTCCAAAATCAGACCGTTTAGAGTCCCCTTCCCCAAAAAAAAAAAAAAAAATTACCCCTAAAGTTTAATAAATTGCATTTTAATCCAAATTCTAAACTCTAAATAGCTCTTCATTCTTATTCATTTTCACACAAATCCTCCATCAATTATCTCTCTCTCTCTAATATTTGTTATCAATTATATCTCTCTCTAATATTTGGTGAAATATTATTATTATTATTTTGGTGAATTGGGCAATATTTGAATTTTGGAGCAACTTTCAAGGTTCAAGTAACAAAATTTCAATTTCAACGTTTACGGCTACGTCTGCTTTTACGTAGACGTTTGGTACACTCGTTCCATCCTTTAATTTATTTAATTCTTACATTTTATTTGCGACTTTTTTTTCAATTAATTTTCATATTTTATTTTATTATACTTTGATAATATGTCTGAAAAAATTAAAATCCCTGTCATAGGTAAAACTGTCGATATCCCTAACCCTTTTTGTCACGACCCAACCCCGTAGGCCGTGACTAGTGCCCGAGCTGGACACTCGTACACACCTGTTGCTATAATCATTCACAACTTACATAATAAAGAACTTATATATATATAAAGGCATGACGTCGTCCCAATCTGTCGCATATCTATACATATCATAACAACCTGTCTCCCGGGGGAGTTACAAACATCAACGGATAACATCGCATACGAGCCGGCAAGGCTATCATAACATGCAGTATCCCAAAACATATATACATACGCAAGCCGATAAGGTCGCCACAAATAACGGGACCGCCCCAAAACATAAATCATACGAACACAACTGAACAGTAACTATTCACAACCCACATATATGTCTACAGACCTCTAAGAGTGACAACAGTAACATATGACGGGACAGGGCCCCGCCGTACCCCTGAATAGACGTATACATATACAACAAAAGAGGCTGTACCAAAATATAGGCTCCGGAACAAGGGAGCACTCCAAGATAGCTGAATGGGAATCCTAAGCTGGCGGATCACCAAAACGAGTATCTGTACCTGCGAGCATGAAACGCAGCCCCCCGAAGAAAGGGGGTCAGTACGGAATATGTACTGAGCATGTAAAGCATGAAATACAGTAAACAAGATCATACTGAAATAAGGAGTATAGAAAAGTAGTACAATAACCAGGAAACCATAAGGCTTGCCTCTGAAACATAAATCATGCGTGTCAATATCATATCCAATTCATTATGGGACTTAGAAACATAATTAGATAATCATCTTGTACATATGCATATATATAGCGTGTCCCGGCCCTCTAGTGAGGGACTCGATAAATAAAATCATCATATACATGTACATATACATATAACGTGTCCCGGCACTTTAGCGAGGTACTCGGTGAGACATAAGTAAATAATCATCATGTACATATATATATATATATATATATATATATATATATATATATATATATATATATATATATATATATATAACGTGTCCCGGCCCTCTAGTGAGGGACTCGGTGAATAGAATCATCATATGCCATCCTTGCCGCCATCCCCGTATCATCATATCATCATGTCATCATGTCATCATATACATATACATATAACGTGTCCCGGCCCTCTAGTGAGGGACTCGGTGAATAATGCAGTGAAGTTGTGCACGAATACGTGTCCTGGCCCGGGACTCAGTGAAAGAAGTGATGACAGCTTGCACGAGCAGAGTAGTGAGAAACCATATGCACATGAATCATCTTTTAAGACTCTATAGATAAGTAGACAAATCAACGCTCGAATATCAAACGATAGTCATGTTAAATACGTTTCAAATGCCATTAGGACTACGTTAAAGAGAATCTCAGGGATCGTAGACATGTATCAAACCAATCCGAGCCCGCCCATGAAAGCTACAGACATTATTCGTTATAGAATCCTCTACGAACGTATCAAAGCAATCCGAGCCCGTTCATGAAAGTTAGGGACATTATTCATTATAGAATCCTTTAGGAATAGGAACTCTTTATGCATCATTCAATATCCAATCATACAAAAGACTCGAGGGCAATAGCTCGACTATATTAGGAAGGCTAATATCAAGAAGTGAATAAGAATCGTAGACATACTCGGATCTTATGAATAGAGTTACCCCGAGGCTCGTATCGTATCTTACTTACATCTAAGACATGCCAAAAGAAAGAAGGGTAAGCTTTACATACCTTGTCCGCTTCCTAAGCTAATCCGAACTTAAGTCTCGGGCTTCCCAAAATCTACAACAATGTCATTAGACACCAAACATTAGCTATAGGTACTTAAGGATCCAATCCTAAGCTAGCACTTCATTTAGAAATTTGGGCAAAGATTTCCTTTATAAATTCAACAAACCCCGAGAATTCAACTCGGCCAAATCATCAACAACAATATCAACAACTATACTAACAATATCAACAATTAATTCAAAATGCATTCTAGCGTTAGCAACTCCCTTCTACATAATTCGACGGCATTTCATTTACATTCAAATCAATCACATACAACACAACCCGCCATCTTCTAAACTCAATACGAACAACAACAACACATTCCTCTCTTCCAAATTCATGAACTATACCAACAATCCACACGTTGACAACTTCATTCTCATAAATACAAGAAACTATATTAAAATCACATTAGCTTCTAAAACAGCCTACAAACGATTACAACCTTAACTTGAACCATTAAACCTTCATTTTCATCATAGAATCCACAACAACAACAATCTAAAAATATTAAGTAAAATTAGTTCATCACTCCTACAAAACACAACACATACACGGCTCAACACCAACACCTAGGGTTCCATAAATTTCATCCATTTCTACACACTACACCATGCACAAACCATCCATAACACATGAAAAAGGAGATTAAATCTTACCTTTACCCCTTAGCTTTCCAACTTGGCTAGGGTTTGTGAATTGCAACAACGAATGTTTTGATTGCTCCAACAACTACTTCACGTTACTAAGGACCTTCCAACTAGTTGGAACACTAGAAGAAAAAAAAATTTTGATCAAGATTTTTGGACCCCAAATTTGGCTAGCCTTGGCCGAATGCTTCTCTATTTTTCTCCAAGCTTCTTGAATTGTGTAAAATGATGAATTGTGTCTTGCTTTGTCATCTCTTGTCTATATATATATGGCTCCTACAAATACAAGGTGGACACATGCCCCTCTCATGGCTTAAGGCAATTAAAATTAGCCAACCCATGGGTGGGGGGCCCACACCAACCTCACGGCCACTTGGCTTTTTCATGAAATAATTTTTTCAACTTCTAGCCTCTAATTTTCCTTAATATTTCCACAGTAATAAAATTCATAAGCAAATTGTGCATTAAACAAAATCGGAAAATAGCCTTGTCCTTAACTTATCGCAACTAGCTTAAAATATTTCAATGTACAAAATACGGGATATAACATCCTTCCCCCCTTTAGAACATTCGTCCTCGAATGTTAAACTAGTCTCATATGGTCTTATAAGGATCTCAGGGGGGTTTCCTTTATTACTATAACATGTAGTCTCATCTACCAGTCATATTTCTTCTTCATCTCCTCTTCAGCTTCTCAAATCATCTCCTCCCTGTTATTGTTCCGCCACAATACCTTAACAGAAGCCACGTCTTTAGTACGCAGCCTTCTTACTTGACGATCCCGCATAGCTACAGGGTTCTCCTCGTACGATAGCTCTTCCGTTACTTGGACATCCTCCACAGAGAATACCCTAGAAGAATCACTAATACATTTGCGAAGCATAGACACATGAAACACTGGGTGTACTGCTTCCAGATCAAAGGGTAGGTCTAATTCATTGGCAACCTTGCTTACCTTACGAACAATGTAATAAGGTCCAATATATCTCGGGCTAAGCTTCTCCTTCTTGTCGAATCTCATTACACCTTTCATGGGTGATATCTTTAAGAATACCCACTCGCCAATCTGGAACCCTAAGTGTCGACGTCGATTATTTGCCTATGACTTCTGTCGACTCTGAGCTGTTAATAACCTTTCCCAAACAAGTTTTACCTTATCAATGGCTTGCTGAATCATATCTGAGCCGATTAACTTAGTTTTCCCAACATCAAACCAGCCAGTAGGTGCTCTGCACTTTCTGCCATACCGCCTCATACGGTGTCATCTGGATGCTAGAATGGTAGCTATTATTATAGGCAAACTCCCTAAGTGGCAGATAATCATCCCAGCTGCCTCTGAAATCAATAACACAGGCTCGCAACATATCTCCTAGCGTCTGAATAATACGGCTCGATGCATCGTCCGTCGATCCCCGAGGGTGACATACCGTATTGAGATTCACTTGTGACCTCATCCTTTGTGGAGTGATCTCCAGAAGTTAGCTGTAAACTGAGCCCCTCTGTCTGAGATCATAGATGTGAGAACTTCATGAAGTCTCTCTATATACTTTCGCCTAGCCTTTAACTGGATAAATGGTCCTGACTGGAAGAAGGTGGGCTGATGTTGCCAGCCCATCCACCCTAATCCATATAGAGTCATACTTCTGTAGAGTGCGAGGTAAGTTTGTCATGAAGTCCATATTTTGGAATCTTTAGCCTCATGTATTTCTTCTCGACTCCTTTAAAAGACTCTAACTGTCACTCTACCTATTGCTCTTAGTCTCTATCTTTGGAGTTAGTTATCAAGTAGCGATGAAGTCCCCTCATATAATAACTTTACATAGCCGCTCCCTGCTTTAACTATCATCAGCCGACATACTTCTGAAAGAATTTGACATATAAATCCACCCTCTTTTAGTAACTAGCTAGTTCTGATCATCTTGCTTAAATCGTCTTATAATCCCCTTTTACTCAACTTGTAACATTCTAGGCACATTATCTCGTGTCATCTCTTTATCTTTAATTCAAACTCTTCTATTTTCCCTTTGCTCAGGTCTTGCTCTCAACTTTCCTGTCACACATGATGTTGCAATCTTTACACGAATATATGAAGGTGCTCAAATTAGCCCAAGAAATACCTCAGCGTGGCTTCACTAATTCTTATGTGTTACTTTGTCTTCGCCTCTCTTATCTTACAACCGGTATCGAGATAGATCTTTGGTTCAACCATAGCCATGTCCTGTTTACCCTCAGTACTAATTCCATCTCGGTAATTTAGCTTAAACCACCTTTACATCTTTCCTTAATGCACCCGAATATTATATAGTATTGTTATTCACGAATCCAAACTTTTCTCATTAAGTACTCGCTTGGTCTCATCCCTAGCATATAAATATTCATAGGTAACCTAACTACTCTTGTACGACTTGTATAAAGTATATTCAACCTTAGTCATGGTCTTTCCTTCTCCTGGTTCATTCTACTTCACATATCCCCTCCGTACTAACATTCGCTTGTAGCCTATCTTGTCACACTCCTTTCCCTTTCTTTATTCACTCCTTTGATTTTTTTTTAAAGCATCCACCTTCCAATGTCATATCATTCAAGATCTCTACAATTAATTCTCAGCACTATCTCAATCACCATACTAACTTCTACCCCTTTATTGTTGGCTTTTAGATCTTACTAACTTGTCTCATCAAGGAATCTTACCTGTAGCCCAAGCATTCGTATCAAATATATTGTAGTGTCGATTGTCTCCATCTTACACTTGCATTTCTTGCACCCGCTTCCCCCTTAAGGGTGTACTTGTACTATTACCCGATTATACTTGCCCTATGTCCCTATTTCCAATCTCAATTAGGCGGCACTTTTATTCCGACGATAAGTGTCCAAAGTCCTCTTGAAATGTTATCTTTATTCCAACCTATATCATCTGTTTCCTTTGTGAATTTATGATACGTCGTTTGCTCCTCAAGCCTACCGTCGTTGTCCTTAAGGATTTCACTATTTTCGAGGTGAAGTCGTGTGCCGCAAAGCACTCCTTTATACCTTATGCCCTTTTTACTCTTGTTGAGTACCCATCAACGCTTCTAACTTACTCAAAACATATTAAGTCCGTTTTAATAATGGTCTTACCTTATAACCTTGTCGCTGTACCACACCTTTAAGTTCGTAGCTATGTATCCCCTTTTCGTTCCATACTCGTACTCAATTAATTACGTCGATCTTGGATGCTTCCTTTCGAATTCCCTACTGGTATAGCTACCTCAAATGGTTCTATCGACTCAGGTCTTATCCCGATTCTACTAGCAACAAAGGGAGTTATGTATGATAAGATGGAGCCTGGATCTATCAATGCATATACATTCCAAGAGAAGATCGATAGTATACCTGTAACCACATTTGGTGACGCCTCCTGGTCTGTCTACTAGCCAAAACATATGCGGTTCGAAGGACCGCTAAAAGCTCGGAGGCTCCGCCACGACCTCTACGCCCGGCTGCGGTGTCGGCATACCGCCCCATAGGGCGCATAGCTACGAAGAGGAAGATGAACCGGCAAGCGACCCGGTGGTGAGCGCACCACGGACCATCCCTATACGGACACTCCCTCATAATATGGCCTTGACGGCGCAAGCAAAACAAGCACTGTAGCGAGACGGCATTCCCCGGATGGCGCACGCGCGGGTAGCGAGGCATAGATGGCCTCGTCGGCTCAAACCTGCGCCATTTGCGAACACGAAACCACGGAGCTCGACCGGCTCCGAATACCGGTGCTATCAAGTCTCCTACCGTGGCGTGAGGGCGCACTCGTGGTCGGGCCGAGAAGGATACCTAGTATGCGTCGAGGTCGCCCGCCTCGAAACTCCCCCGAATAACCAGCCGATCTAGCCCTCTTGGGCTGGCCCCTATCATGATCTCTATCGGGCTGACGCCTTCTGTATCGATCTTTCATCCCCTGTGCATACGCCTGTAACCGGGCAATATCCATACCGGGTTGAGAAGCCATTATCATACAACTATCAATCAGGTAACGATCCAGCCCCATCACATATCGATGCATCCTATCGGTTATATCAGCTACAATAGTGGGTGCATGTCTAGCTAACGAATCGAACTCAAGGCTGTAATCTCGAATACTGCTGCCATTCTACCTCAGACGTAGGAATCTATCAACCCTAGCTCGCCGCATCTCTGGAGGCAGAAAGTGGCCAAGAAAGGCCTCTGTAAACTCATCCCACTGGCACCGGGAGGAGCACCTTCGCCCCTAGACAACTCCCGGGACTCATACCATTATGCTACATCACACATCCCGGTATGAGGCTTGCTCGACGACTCGGTCTCGAAGCTCCTAATTATCCTCGGTGTCTGTTGTATCCGTCGAATAAACTCCGGGGATCCTCCCAAGCTTTGACCCGTAGAACTACGGAGGATTACAAGTCAAGAAATCACGGCTCCCTCAAACTATCATGTATCGCTCGCATAGTCACCTCTCAATCGTTCTCGCGAACACCGCCCCGCCACTAATGCGGTCAAGAAGCGGACCGCATCTCTCATAGCCCTATCCTCCGCCCGGTCGAGGAGGCCGGAGGCTCGGGCACGGGAACCTCGGGAGGCGCGGTGGATCCGCCCCCCGACTTGGTGCGGGCCGCCCGTGCTCCTCTAATAATGACGGTGTAGCGAGCTCGGCGGGCGGAGCACAACCTCGAGGCATGTCGGGCACGAGCCCTAGTAACTCTCCGAATGGCCGCCTCTCTCCGACATCGACTTGCCCTTACGGGCCGTGTCGCTTTCTTTGGAGGCATCGCTGTAAACATAACAATTCGTTAGGGAGGAATTATCCTGATAATACGGCTCTATCGCACGATCTAGAGTAAAAAGGAAGGATAACATCCTAAATGTCCTATAGCCTCCTGTTTATAGATGTGGTGCATAACACACCGATAAACAAGACTCTACTAGACACGGTCTGTAGACACTCCGAGGATGAACCGCTCTGATACCACCTTTGTCACGACCCAACCCCGTAGGCCGTGACTAGTGCCCGAGCTGGACACTCGTACACACCTGTTGCTATAATCATTCACAACTTACATAATAAAGAACTTATATATATATAGAGGCATGACGTCGTCCCAATCTGTCGCATATCTATACATATCATAACAACCTGTCTCCCGGGGGAGTTACAAACATCAACGGATAACATCGCATACGAGCCGGCAAGGCTATCATAACACGCAGTATCCCAAAACATATATACATACGCAAGCCGATAAGGCTGCCACAGCGAATGGGACCGCCCAAAACATAAATCATACGAACACAACTGAACAGTAACTATTCACAACCCACATATATGTCTACAGACCTCTAAGAGTGTCAACAGTAACATATGATGGGACAGGGCCCCGCCGTACCCCTGAATAGACGTATACATATACAACAAAAGAGGCTGTACCAAAATATAGGCTCCGGAACAAGGGAGCACTCCAAGATAGCTGAATGGGAATCCTAAGCTGGCGGATCACCAAAACGAGTATCTGTACCTGCGAGCATGAAACGCGGACCCCAGAAGAAGGGTCACTGGTCAGTACGGAATATGTACTGAGCATGTAAAGCATGAAATACAGTAAACAAGATCATCTTTGAAATAAGGAGTATAGAAAAGTAGTACAATAACCAGGAAACCATAAGGCTTGCCTCTGAAACATAAATCATGCGTGTTAATATCATATCCAATTCATTATGGGGCTTAGAAACATAATTAGATAATCATATTGTACATATGCATATATATAACGTGTCCCGGCCCTCTTGTGAGGGACTCGATAAATAAAATCATCATATACATGTACATATACATATAACGTGTCCCGACCCTCTAGCGAGGTACTCGGTGAGACATAAATAAATAATCATCATGTACATATGCATATATATATATATATATATATATATATATATATATATATATATAACGTGTCCGGCCCTCTAGTGAGGAACTCGGTCGTGTCCCGGCCCTCTAGTGAGGGACTCGAATAGAATCATCATATGCCATCCTGGCCGCTATCCCCGTATCATTATATCATCATGTCATCATATACATATACATATAACGTGTCCCGGCCCTCTAGTGAGGGACTCGATGAATAATGCAGTGGAGTTGTGCACGAATACGTGTCCTGGCCCGGGACTCAGTGAAAGAAGTGATGACAGCTTGCAAGAGCAGAGTAGTGAGAAACCATATGCACATGAATCATCTTTTAAGACTCTATAGATAAGTAGACAAATCAATGCTCGAATATCAAACGATAGTCATGTTAAATCCGTTCCAAATGCCATTAGGACTACGTTAAAGAGAATCTCAGGGATCGTAGACATGTATCAAACCAATCCGAGTCCGTCCATGAAAGCTACGGACATTATTCGTTATAGAATCCTCTACGAACGTACCAAAGCAATCCGAGCCCGTTCATGAAAGTTAGGGACATTATTCATTATAGAATCCTTTAGGAATAGGAACTCTTTATGCATCATGCAATATCCAATCATACAAAAGACTCGAGGGCAATAGCTCGACTATATTAGGAAGGCTAATATCAATAAGTGAATAAGAATCGTAGACATACTCGGATCTTATGAATAGAGTTACCCCGAGGCTCGTATCGTATCTTACTTACATCTAAGACATGCCAAAAGAAAGAAGGGGTAAGCTTTACATACCTTGTCCGCTTCCTAAGCTAATCCGAACTTAAGTCTCGGGCTTCCCAAAATCTACAACAATGTCATTAGACACCAAACATTAGCTAGAGGTACTTAAGGATCCAATCCTAAGCTAGCACTTCATTTACAGAAATTTGGGCAGCATTTCCTTTATAAATTCAACAAACCCCGAGGATTCAACTCGGCCAAATCATCAACAACAATATCAACAACCATACTAACAATATCAACAATTAATTCAAAATGCATTCTAGCGTTAGCAACTCCCTTCTACATAATTCGACGGCATTTCATTTACATTCAAATCAATCACATACAACACAACCCGCCATCTTCCAAACTCAATACGAACAACAACAACAACACATTCCTCTCTTCCAAATTCATGAACTATACCAACAATCCACACGTTGACAACTTCATTCTCATAAATACAAGAAACTATATTAAAATCACATTAGCTTCTAAAACAGCCTACAAACGATTACAACCTTAACTTGAACCATCAAACCTTCATTTTCATCATAGAATCCACAACAACAACAATCTAAAAATATTAAGTAAAATTAGTTCATCACTCCTACACAACACAACACAACACATACACGGCTCAACACCAACACCTAGGATTCCATAAATTTCATCCATTTTCACACACCACAACATGCACAAACCATCCATAACACATGAAAAAGGAGATTAAATCTTACCTTTACCCTTAGCTTTCCAACTTGGCTAGGGTTTGTGAATTGCAACAACGAATGTTTTGATTGCTCCAACAACTACTTCACGTTACTAAGGACCTTCCAACTAGTTGGAACACTAGAAAGAAAAAAAATTTTGATCAAGATTTTTGGACCCCAAATTTGGCTAGCCTTGGCCGAATGCTTCTCTATTTTTCTCCAAGCTTCTTGAATTGTGTAAAATGATGAATTGTGTCTTGCTTTGTCATCTCTTGTCTATATATATATGGCTCCTACAAATACAAGGTGGACACATGCCCCTCTCATGGCTTAAGGCAATTAAAATTAGCCAACCCATGGGTGGGGGGCCCACACCAACCTCACGGCCACTTGGCTTTTTCATGAAATAATTTTTCCAACTTCTAGCCTCTAATTTTCCTTAATATTTTCACACCAATAAAATTCATAAGCAACTTGTGAATTAAACAAAATCGGAAAATAGCCTTGTCCTTAACTTATCGCAACTAGCTTAAAATATTCCAACGTACAAAATACGGGATATAACACTTTTAGCCGTAGTGGTAAGGGTAAATGTGGTTCTTCTAGTAAATCTAAAATTCAATTTAGAAACAATACGGACGATTTCACTCATGTTGATGAAACTGATTTTAATTCTCCCCCCGGTTTTCCTCCTATTCCAAAAGATTTAGAATTACAAACAGAAGCCTTAGATAGAGCTTCTGGTAATTTAGATTTTGATGAATTTGAAAATTTAGAAGAAGAAGAAGAAGAAGAAGAAGGAGAGGAATTAGATTTAAATGAGACACCTACTAGGCCCGTTACCGAAGTTCCAACTCGGACTACATCTTAGTCTAGAGCTAGTCTTCCCCTTAAACCTCCTACTCGGGGTACGACTAAGGCACAACGTCCTAGAACTAGTCCCGTATGGAAATTTATGACTTTAGATGAAACTAAACAATACGCTACTTGTCACAAATGTAAAGCAGTTAAAAAACACGAAAACGGTGGAGGGGCGGGTGATTTGAGTAGACACTTGAAAACATCTGTTGGAAAACCATACTTAGATCTTTGGATTAGCAGCCGGACTTAAAAACACACCGACCGACGCTAGTAATATCGCTCGCGGTGGATCCGATGGGGGATCTAATATGTTCCAACAAACTTTAAATCCTTCTAACTCCGCTGTCACTCAAATTGCTTATAATAAAGATAGAGATCGTAAAGAACTAGCTAAAATGGTTGCGGTTTGTGGCTTGCCTTTTAGTTTTCCTTCTAACCCGGGTTTTTTGCATTATATTAGAGCTATGTATAACCCTACTTTTCAAGTGATAACGATGAGGTTAGGGAGATCCCAAATTTATAATTAAAATATAAGAAGTGCGGAAGTAAATATAGAAAAGAATCTAAAAACTAGAAAATGAAAGATATGGGAAATTCGAAGGAACAATCCACGAATTTCCAAGAACGTAAGTCTAAAGTCTTGACAAGATCCAAGTAACAACGTATAGAATTATAGGAAGAAATCTAACGCCTTTACTTGAGATAACAAATCAAAAACGATAGATTCGGATCCTGACCGCTTTATGAGTAACTTAAGACAGCAATTAGTATTTAGAACTAATCGCCTTCGAAAGAATACCAAAAAGAAATCAAAGCTATCAAAGAAGAAATTATCTTACTACCTTGAACTAAGAACTAGTTAGGTTGAAAGATAAATCCTAAAGTAATGCCACAAAGGTTCAAAAGAACTCTCAATATAATATATTCTTCCAAATCTGATTTACAATGAATGACAATCACTCCTTTATATAGTTGTAAAGAAGGAGCTAGTCAAAATAGAAATAAATGAGAATTATCTTCCCTAGAAGCATAGAAGACTTCCCACACTTGGACCAAGGCAGTCAACATAGATTAAAACAACCTAGAAGACTACCCACACTTGGACCAATGCAAGTCAACATTGATTAAAACAACAATTAAATATTTATTCTAGAAACTAATATTTGGGCTGCTGGAAACTTCTTCTTTTGGGGCTGATTTGGGCCTCATTCCATCTCACTTTGGACTTTAATTTGGGCCTCCAAATAAGTGTAAGACTTGAGGAAAAAATCTGAATTGGGCTGGAGCTCTTCTTCCATCACAAGACACTTTTGAATTGTTGATTGCAGCCCATTAAGCTTGTCTTGCAATTTTCTCGTTTGAGATCTTGTCATGGGTCTTCTTGGAACTTCCAAATCTTCATCCACGTCCTTCAATAATTCCGAGCTACCATGGATGCTATCATTCCCTCTTCTTGAGATGAATTCGTCCTCGAATTTAAACCTGCATCAAATAAGGAAAGATCAGAAACATTGAAAGTAGCACTAACTTGATACTCACTAGGAAGATCAAGTTTGTAAGCATTGTCTCCAATCCTTTCAAGGACTTCAAATGGACCATCTCCTCTTGGGTCTAGTTTGGATCTTCTTTTGGAGGAAACCTTTCCTTCCGAAATGCACCCATACTTGATCCCCGAGCTTAAAAATAATAGATTTTCGCCCCTTATTTCTCCTTAAGCGATCTTGCTCATTCTTCCGCTCAATTGCAAGCTTTATTTGTTCATGAATCTTCTTCATCATTTCAGCCTTCTTCCTACTATCAAGATTAACAATATTATCAATAGGCAAAGGCAGCAAATCAAGGGGGGTGAGGGGATTAAAGCCATAAACAACTTCAAAAGAAGACTTACCTGTAGAAGAATGAACAGTTCTATTATAGGCAAACTCTACCATGGCCAAATGTTCTTCCCAAAATGTTAATTTCCCTTTTAGAACAGCCCTCAACATATTCCCTAAAGTCCTATTAACTACTTGTTTGCCCGTCGGTTGCGGGTGACAAGACGTAGAAAATAGTAGTTTAGTTCCCAACTTTCCCCAAAGAACTCTCCAAAAGTGACTTAAAAACTTAGCATCCCTATCACTAATAATAGTTTTAGGTATACCATGTAATTTAACCATTTCTTTTACAACAAGTCGACCACATGTGATGCATCATTAGTCTTCAAACATGGAATAAAGAGAGCCATTTTTGAAAATCTATCTACCACCACAAATATACTGTCCTTACCATGCTTAGTTCTAGGAAAAGCTAACACAAAATCCATGGAAATATCAAGCCAAGGGGAAGTAGGAACAGGTAAAGGAGTATAAAGACCATGTGGTAACACTTTCGATTTGGCTTGTTTACATTCAAGACATTGAGAGCACACTTTCTCAACATCCTTTCGCATGCACTGGCCAAAAGAAATGTTCGCAAGTATATCCAAAGTTTTGGGCACTCGAAGTGTCCCATGAGTCCACCACAATGTGCTTCCCTAACAAACAATTCACGCAAAGAGCAATTAGGGATACACAATTTATTTTCCTTAAAAAGAAATCCATCTTGAAGATTAAGCTTTGTCATAAGGACCCAACTTACATTCCGCAAAAACCTTGCCAAAATCAGAATCATTAGCATAAAGGCCCTTGGTTTGATCAAAACCCATCGACTTAGAAGTAAGAGTAGAGACCAAGACATACCTTCTTGACGGTGCATCGCAACTACATTCTCCTTTCCTTGCTTGTAAGCAATCACATATGGGAAAGTTTCAATAAATTCAACCCATTTTGCATGCACATGATTAAGCTTACACTTGACTCTTCAAATATCTTAAGGATTCACACACACACACACACACTTAACCACACAAACTCTCAGGCCACAAATAATCTTGCCATGTAGCTAAAGCCTTTACCAAAGCATATAGCTCTTTGTCATAAGTTGAGTAGTTCAATGTAGCTCCACTCAACTTTTCACTAAAGTATGTAATAGGCTTGGACTCATCAAAACAAGACATATTCCTTTTCCGAGAAGATCACATTCAACCTCAAAAGACTTAGAAAAATTAGGTAATTGCAAAAGAGGAGCAGAACATAATTTTTCTTTCAACAAGTTAAAAGCATCATCTTGGTCTTTCCCCCATGTAAAAACCTTATCTTTCTTGATAACTTCAATTAGAGGAGAAGCAATGGTGCTAAAATCTCTAACAAATCTTCTATAAAAACTAGCAAGCCCATGAAAACTTATAACCTCAGTTACACTCTTGGGTTTAGTCCACTCTTTGATTGCCTTGATTTTATCTTCATCAACCTCAAATCCCTTAGAACTGACCACAAAACCCAAGAATACCACACTATCCACACAAAGGGCACACTTTTTTGAGATTAGCAAACAATTGTTGTTTTCTAAGAACTTCAAAAACTTGTTTTAGGTGTTCTACATGCTCATCTAGAGTTTTAAAAAAGATCAAGATATCATCAAAATAAACCACCACAAACTTCCCATGAAAATCCTTAAAAACATGATTCATCAATCTCATGAACGTGCTGGGTGCATTAGTCAAGCCAAAAGGCATAACTAACCACTCATAAAGCCCATATTTGGTCTTAAAAGCAGTTTTCCATTCATCTCCAGGATTCATTCAAATCTGATGGT
The DNA here is from genome assembly GCF_029784015.1 of Lycium ferocissimum. Classification (NCBI taxonomy): domain Eukaryota; kingdom Viridiplantae; phylum Streptophyta; class Magnoliopsida; order Solanales; family Solanaceae; genus Lycium; species Lycium ferocissimum. Next base: position 53,862 of record NW_026725823.1, read on the forward strand.
AACCACTTTTTAGATCAATTTTAGAAAAGATTTTGGACCCATGCAATTGATCCAACATGTCATCAAGACGAGGAATAGGATGACGATACTTTACCGTAATCTTGTTGATAGCTCGATAATCCACGCACATCCTCCAAGATCCATCTTTTTTGGGCACCAATAGAACAGGAACTGAGCAAGGACTCAGGCTCTTTCGCACAAACCCCTTTTTAAGCAACTCCTCAACTTTGCCTTTGCAACTCCTTTGTCTCTTCAGGATTACTCCTATAAGCAGGCCTATTTGGAATCTGTGTACCAGGCACAAAGTCAATTTGGTGTTTAATTCCACGCAAAGGTGGAAGACCTTTGGGAATATCTTCAGGAAAGATATCAATAAAATCCTGCAAAAGAGAAAAAACACTACTTGGCAAAGAAGAAGTTAGTAGCTCAGAATTAATCAAGACTTCTTTGTAAGTAAGTAGTATTATGGGCAGTCCCTCTTTTCTTGCATTCAAACACTCTTTGGCTTTTATATAGAGACTCTCTTTTTTCTTTTCCTTAGCCTCTTTCCTCTCACCAAAACTTTCTTTTTTCCACTCAAACCCTCTTTTACCTCTTTTTTAAGTTCTTTGCCCTCTTTCTCTCTCTGGCCATCTTTCATTTCTTTCCCTCAAGCTCACCTTTTTCTGTCCCCTTTGTTTTCCCATTGATTCCCTCAATCTCTTTTGATCTTCAAAACACGAGAAGGTGTTAAAGGTGCAAGAGTATACTTCTTGCCATTAAGCTCAAGTGAATATCTATTCTTCCTTCCATCATGAAAAGTATTCCTATCGAACTACCATGGACGACCAAGCAAGATATGACAAGCTTGCATAGGAATGACATCACAAAGAGTATCATCCTTATACCTACTAACATTGAATGAAATCATGCATTGTTTGTTGACTTTCAGTTCATCACTATCATTCAACCATTGGAGTCTATAGCGGTTAGGGTGTTTCATGCATGCAATCCCTAACGTATCTACCAAGTGTGAACTCACTACATTAGCACAACTACCACTGTCGATAATCATAGAACAAGTTCTCCCCCTTATCCCACACCTAGTATGGAATATATTTTCCCTTTGTTCTTTACTATTGACTCCCAAATTGATAGCCATAATCCTTCTAACTACTGCAACCAAACCATCATTAAAAGGAAGTTCTACATCATCTTCACTCACACCTCCCTCTTCTTCCTCTTTCTCACTTTTTTTACTCTCATTTTCTCCATCAAGAATCTTCCTAGCTACCCCAATAAAACCACTATTAGGCAACTCTACGTCATCTTCACTCGCACCTCCCTCTTCTTCTTCTACCTCACTTTTTTCACTCTCATACTCTCCATCTTCTTTCATGAGAATATTTCTTCTATTTGGACATTCATGCATCATATGCCCTCTTCCATGACATTTGTAACATTGAATAGAACTAGAAGATTTTGGTGATTTAGGATTAAAAGTTTTACCTCCCTCTTTGTCATCTACTTTGGCCTTCCTTGCCTGGACGGGGCCTAGAAGTCACATCTTGTTTCGGCCATGGCTTCTTTGAATTGGTGTTTGGCCGACTCCTCCACGAGCTAGCTTGCTGCTTTCTTTTAATTTGCTTTTCTAGTTTTACCCATATCCACTAACTCATCTAAAGTTACATATTGTTGTATCTCTACTACATCGGCTATTTCTTTATTTAAACCATTAAGAAATCTAGCCATAGTGGCCTCTTCATCTTCCATACAATTAGCTTGGATCATAGCCATATCCATAGCTTTGAAGTATTCATCAACGATGGTTCATTGCTTCAATCTTCGAAGACGCATTTGTAGGTCTCTTTGAAAGTGGGAAGGCACGAACCTCTTCTTCATGACTCTCTTCATCTCGGCCAAGTAGCAATGGGTGGTTCTCCATCTTGTTGTCTATCCCTTGTAAGCTTTTTCCACCAAATAGAAGCATAATCAGAAAATTCAACAACGGCAAGCTTTACCTTCTTAGCTTCGGAATAGTTGTGACAATAAAAAATGGCTTCAACTTTCTGCTCCCAATCAAGGTACAAGTCGGATCTCTTGTGCCCTTGAAAGTTGGCATCTTCATCTTTATGCTATTAATGTTATCATCTTCCACTCTTCCTCGTTGTCCCCTCCTATCTCTCCTTACCCTATCTAGATTTACATAAAGATCATCAACAAAATCATCTATAGGGTTTTCTTGATTTACAATGGGGGCATGGGGCATATTTCTTCTATTTTGAGGCCTAGGATTATTTTGTGGTTGTACAACATGTTGATCTCCCCTCCTAAGTTCAGCTATTGTCTCATTTTGTTCAGCAATGGCATCCTTGATCTCTTGAAATTGCAAGGTCCATCTTTCGAATTGTTGGTGCATAGCTTGTAGAGTGAAGTCATTTCTTCGTCGGATCTCGGCTTCTTAACGAGCCCTCCTTTCATCATCACTACCACCTGTATTGGTTATCTTGAAAACTATTTATCACTCAAACTTTGGCTTTTTTTTCCTCAATTGTTCTCACTCACTCTTGCCTTTTTCCACTCAAATAACCTTTGGGAAAACACTTTATGAATTTATAATTAAACCCCACTAGAATCAAGCCCTTAGTAGTAAAATAAAGAATTTTGGGGCACTAAAGAAAATGAAGAACCAATCCTAGAAAGAATTAGAATTTAGTTGAAACAAGACTCGAACAAAAAGGACTTTTTTTTTTTTTAAACAAGATCAAAGGAGTAAGAAAAAAAAAATTGATTGCTTCTTAGCTTTAAAGATCTAGGATCCCCTCTTCTTGTTTTCTATCTTAATCTTTAGAAAACAAATAAATGGAAGAAATTTCTTGAAGAGCAAACACTAAACTTTTTTTTTTTTTGGTCACTGTTCACTGCTACAGTACTTTTAAATTATTATTTTTTTGCTCGTTTTTTTTCTTCAAGAAATTCCCAAGATTATCAAGAACGGAATCTTGATAAAACCGCTCTGATACCACTTGATAACGACGAGGTTAGGGAGATCCCAAATTTATAATTAAAATTAAGAAGTGCGGAAGCAAATATAGAAAAGAATCTAAAAACTAGAAAATAAAAGATATGGGAAATCCGAATGAACAATCCACGAATTTCCAAGAACGTAAGTTCTAAAGTCTTGACAAGATCCAAGTAACAACGTATAGATTTATAGGAAGAAATCTAACGCCTTTACTTGAGATAACAAATCAAAAACGAGTAGATTCGGATCTGGCCGCTTTATGAGCAACTTAAGACAACAATTAGTATTTAGAACTAATCGCCTTCGAAAGAATACCAAAAAGAAATCAAAGATATCAAAGAAGAAATTATCTTACTACCTTGAACTAAGAACCAGTTAGGTTGAAAGATAAATCCTAAAGTAATGCCACAAAGGTTCAAAAGAACTCTCAATATAATATATTCTTCCAAATCTGATTTACAATGAATGACAATCACCCCTTTATATAGTTGTAAAGAAGGAGCTAGTCAAAATAGAAATAAATGAGAATTATCTTCCCTAGAAGCATAGAAGACTTCCACACTTGGACCAAGGCGATCAACATAGATTAAAACAACCTAGAAGACTACCCACACTTGGACCAATGCAAGTCAACATTGATTAAAACAATAATTAAATATTTATTCTAGAAACTAATATTTGGGCTAATTTTGGGCTGCTAGAAACTTCTTCTTTTGGGGCTGATTTGGGCCTCATTCCATCTCACTTTGGACTTTAATTTGGGCCTCCAAATAAGTGTAAGACTTGAGGAAAAAATGCGAATTGGGCTGGAGCTCTTCTTCCATCACAAGACACTTTTGAATTGTTGATTGCGGCCATTAAGCTTGTCTTGCAATTTTCTCGTTTGAGATCTTGTCATGGGTCTTCTTGGAACTTCCAAATCTTCATCCACGTCCTTCAATAATTCCGAGCTACCATGGATGCTATCATCAAGGTATTCCTAGATCCACTGTTAGAGCCCACGTTTTTAAATTTCAAAGTGATTATTGTCAATATATGCGTTGTGTATTCCATCACTTAGATACTAGAGTGTCTGTCACTTCTGATATAGGTCGCAGTGTTAATGGCAATGATTATTTATGTGTTACGGCACATTGGATTAATCATAATTGGAATATGCAAAAGCGTATACTTGGTTATAAATATATTGATGAGAAAAAAACAGGTTCTTATATTTCTACAAATGTTCAAGACGTTTTGCAATTATATGGTCTTCTTGACAAAGTCTTAACTGTTTCATTTGATAATGCTTCTTCCATGAAGTGCTGAACTTATGGCTATAAGAATTTGCCTAATTAACCTTGATATATTTCATGTCCGATGTGCATGCCATGTTTTTAATTTAGTTGTAAAAGATGGTCTTGATTTATTTGAGGGTTCTCTAAAAAAAAAACACGATATGCTTGTCAATATGTTTTTAGCGCTCATTAGCAAAGTAGAATTAATTTGTAAATATTGTATTGAGCAAAATTTGCCTGTTAGAAAAATTCCAAAAGAAGTTTGTACTAGGTAGAATTCTTTATATGAAATGCTAATTGTTGGTCACCAATATCAAAAACCCCTTCAATATATTTTTAATGCACATCATTATCATCCCAATGAACAAATACAAGATAGTGATTGGAATGAAATTGAAGGGCTATGTATTTTTTTTAGAAATTTTTTATCTTGCAACAAAAGCATTTTCCGGTCAATACTATCCTACAATTGCACAAATGTTATTTTATATTTGTGGACTACAAAACTAATTGCGGAATATAGAGAATCAAACGAACATGAGGAAGCCGTTGATGAAATGATTCTCAAATTTAAAAAGTATTTTTTTCCTATTCCCGATGTTTATTTGATTGCTTGTATACTTGACCCGTCTTTAAAATTAAGAGGTGCTTAGGGACTTGTTGACAAAATTTATTTGCAGTTAGATATTCCTCCTAACGAACATTCAAATGTTGAAAAGTATAAACGTAGCATAGAATTAAAAGCTAAAATAATGTATAATAATTATAAATCCACAAAAAAATAAGGCTAAATTTGGCAATAGAAAATTTGATAAATCAATGGATCTTTGCATGGCTTGGTATGCTTCTACTCAAAATGAAAGTGATCTTGAATCTTATCTTAATCAGGGATTGGAAAGCATCATTGTGGACGGCGGCGGCAATGAAGATATTTAGGATGGTGGAGGGAGCGTAGCAAGTCATTTCCATTACTCTCAAAAGTGGATCGAGATATCCTAACCTATCAATCATCATCAGTAGCTTCAGAGGCAGCTTTTAGCGTGGCAAGATTTCAACTCAGAGACCACAGACAGTCATTAGCACAAGATAGCTTGGAGATTTCTGTCTTATTCAGGGATTAGATCAACGCAGAAAGAAGAAATTGTGGGATACCAAAATTAACCCGTCAAGAAGAAGAAGAATATGAAGAGATAATCAACACTAACGGCGATGATGGCATGGAACTTATGGATCGTCAAGCAGCAATGCCAATTCCAGAATTGGATGCAACGGAAGCGATACGACATTTAGAAAAAATGTACATAGATCCATACAAGTTTTAGTGTGATAATTTATAATTAACTACTTAGATGCCTAGTTAAAACAGAACCCTTCCTAGAAGGTGGTTGTGTAGATTAGGTGCTCTTCTTGTATTTGAGACTTTGAATCAAGTTTTAGTAAATTTAAAAGATCTATTTTGAATAAATAAACTAAAGTTCTTACTTGAAATTATTTTTCTTTACATAACTACTAAAAAAATGCAATTCTTTATACATTTTGTAAAGACTTGAAATTATATTTAATATTATGTAATAAATTAAAAATAATAGCCCTTAGAAGTTCAAAAAATAGCCCTTAGAAAAATACATTTAAAGACTTTAAAGTTATAAGTTATAAAAAATAAATAGTTCTTAAATGTTATCAATTTAAATGTTAAGTTTGAAGTTTTATATTAAATTTGTGTCTATTTAGTACTTTAAAATTAAATATTTAAATAAATTAAAAAAAAACCCCCCGTCCCCGTGCCCGTCCCGTAAAAAACTTTGGAGTGGGACGGGATGGCCCCCCCAAAAAATCCCCTATAATCCCGCCCCCCAAAGTCCGGTCCCCCTTGACCCCCCCTTTAAAAAATCCCACGTCCCGTCCCATCCCCCAGTAAGTCCCTTACCGTCCCCGTCCCGTCCCCTTCGCCAACCTTACTAAAATGGATTAGAAGTGGATGTCGCGGCAATGGGAGTCACATCTAAGAGACATGCTAGTCCCAAAAAAAAAAAAAAAAAAAAAACGGTGAGAACTATTGATGACGAAGAAGCAATTATCACACTTTGAGTCTGAAATGTTTCTAATTGGCATGACATTTCTATCCAAGTGACTTTTACTTTTGGTAAGCTTCTGATTTTGGTCACTTTACTAGACCCTAATTAAAAATGACTACATTATGAATTTAACTTACACTATTCAGTTATATGCGTAGTAATAAGAAATTATTTTTAAACTCATGCCGGTCATGACACTTTTGTTTTTAGAATTTTGGGTGAAGAGATTAGCCACGAGGGCCGGAAAGGAAGAGAGACACAAAAAGAGATGGAGCTGCAAATTGAGTATATGTTCTTTTCCCTCTTTCCTTAGACAAGTATTATTCCTGCAATCGAATCTTTTCATTAGTCGACCTTTACTTTTTGTGATTCCCATGTAATTGCTCATATTTTTTATTTTTTATTTTTTATTTTCTTCATTTTGCGTAACTGCGTTATTAATCTAATTTGTGAAACTACACCTCCCAATATTAAAAATAACGAGTCATTAAAAAACTTGGCATATAATGAATGATGTTATTAAAGTAGAATGTCATTGTTGAATGAAGTTATAGATATATATTTTCCCATTCTTTTGAATTATATTTACTTAAGTTATGCAAGATTTTACTTATGTAATGTTAGAATTTGACATAAGAGTATTTGTTAAACCTTTTTTTTTTTTTTTTGTGGGGGATTTTGAGCTAGGTTATATTTTTTTATTTCAATTTATTTGTTTTAGTACTATTGACTTGTTATTTCACATTGCATGTTGTTCATTTTTCACTCTATCTATTTTGTCAAACTTTTGAATAGTGTTATGACATTATATTCATAAATATTAATCTTTTTGTCAAATATCCAATCCATAATGTTCTTACAAAAAGAGTGCTTTTAATTTTTAATAATTAATTAATTAAAGTATTATTAATTTGAAAATATATATCAATTAGTTTTTTTACAATATTTCTACTATATTAGAAGCACCGGTTGGTGCTTCTTTCGTCGTCCGTCTGTGGACCCCCCCCCCCCCCCAACACCAGCATAAAAAAATTAAAAAAAATTTGGCCCTCATATTAAACAGGCCCTCATATTAAACAGGCCCTAAAAAAAAAAATTATGGGCCCCATATTCAACAACATTCAGTATTAAAAAAAATTGTGGGCCCCATATTAAACAACATCCAGTATTAAAAAAAAAAGTGGAACCCACCACATCCAAACTCACGGGAAAAAAAAGTGGACCCCATATTAACAAAATCAAGCAATATTTAAAAAACAAACAATGTTAAAAAAATGCGGGCCCCATATTAAACACGATGCGTATTCATAGCAAACACTAATATAATAAAGTTTTAAATACGGAGCACAAACTACAATGTTATATTAATCGTGTTTTGAACATAGTATCCCATATTGACAAAATCAAGCAATATATAAAAAAAAATGAATCTTATATTAAAAAAATAAACAATGTCAAAAAAAAAAGTGCAGACTTTGTATTCTTAGCAAACACTAATATAATAAAATTTTATATACGGAGCACAAATTACAATGTTATATCAATCATGTTTTGAACATAGTAAAAATTGTAAAAAAAAAAAAAAAAAAAAATTGTGGGCTCCATATTCAACAACATCAGTATTAAAAAAATTGTAAAAAAATATTATGGGCCCCATATTAAACAACATCCAGTATTAAAAAAAAAAAAAGTGAAACCCACCACATTCAAACTCACGGGGAAAAAAAAGTGGACCCCATATTAACAAAATCTAGCAATATTGAAAAAAAAAAAAGTGAATCTCATATTTAAAAAACAAACAATGTTAAAAAAAAATATGGGCCCCATATTAAACACGATGCGTATTCATAGCAAACACTAATATAATAAAGTTTTAAATACGGAGCACAAACTACAATGTTATATTAATCGTGTTTTAAACATAGTATCCCATATTGACAAAATCAAGCAATATATAAAAAAAATGAATCCCATATTAAAAAAATAAATAATGTCCAAAAAAATAGTGCGGACTTTTTGTATTCTTAACAAACACTAATATAATAAAGTTTTAGATACGAAAGCACAAATTACAATGTTATATCAATCATGTTTTGAACATAGTATATATAAAAAAAAAAAAAAAAAAATTGGGCCTCATATTAAACAGGCCCATAAAAAAAATTATAAAAAAAAAATTGTGGGCCTCATATATATTGACCCCATACTAAACAGCATCAAGCAATATATATAAAAAAAAAGTGGAACCCACCATCTCCAAACTCACGGTAAAAAAAAAAAAAAGTAGAATTCTCCATATTAACAAAATCAAGCATTATCAAAAAAAAAAAAAAAAATTGAACCCCATATTCAAAAAAAATAATGTCAAAAAAGACTTTGTATTCATAGTAAACACTAATATAATAAAGTTTTAGATACCGAGTACAAACTACAATGTTATATTAATCGTGTTTTGAACATAGTATATATATTAAAAATAATGCAAATTAATAATGTCAAAAAAAAATGCACCCCATATTAAAAAATCAAACAATATTCATGTAATTTCCAAAGTATCTCATTAAGTCAATAATAATGGATTCATTACCACGTGCGTATCAATCCATTAGTGGGAGCAAATGAAATTATTGTAAATTTAACATACTTAAAATACTTATATATTAAAATAAGATAGAATTTAATTACTTTTTCATTTTTTCCTTACTCTAATAAATGTGAAAATAATTGTGGGCCCCATATTAAACACCATGCGTATTTGTAGCAAACACTAATATAATAAAGTTTTAAATACGAGCACAAACTACAATGTTATATTAATCGTGTTTTGAACATAGTATCCCATATTGACAAAATCAAGCAATATATATAATAAAAAAAAGTGAATCCCATATTAAAAAATAAACAATGTCAAAAAAAAAGTGCAGACTTTGTATTCTTAGCAAACACTAGTATAATAAAGTTTTAGATACGGAACACAAATTACAATGTTATATCAATCGTGTTTTGAACATAGTGTGTGTGTATATATATATTTCTACTATATTAGAAACACTAAGGCTGGTGCTTCTTTCGTCATCCGTCTGTGACCCCCCCCCCCCCCAACACCAACATAAAAATATATATATATATATATATATATATATATATATATATATATATATATATATATATATATATATCTATATATATATATATTATATACGTAAATATAATACAAACTAATAATGTCCAAAAGTGTGGGCCCCATACTAAACGACACCAAGCAATATAAAAGATAAAAATAAAAAAAGAAGAAACTATATAAAGCATGGGTTTAGACCCATGTTTCATCGTCCGTTGTCCCTTTAAAAAAAAAAAGGAAGAAAAAAAAGTGGAACTGACCACATCCAAACTCACGAGAAAAAAAAAGTGGAACCCATATTAACAGAATCAAGCAATATTAAAAAAAATGTGAATCCCATATTAATAAAACAAACAATGTTAAAAAATAAATGCTTAGAAAATCAAACAATTAAATCAATAATAATGGACTCTTTAGAATAAGGAAAAAATTAATTTCTACTTTGTTTCATTTTAAACATGTAAAATTAATTTAATAATTTGAATTAGAATTATCTAAATCAAAATTTGATAAAAAATAATAAGTATTTTACACCGTTAAATTAATCGAATTAAAATTGAAAGTATCAACCGATATTCAAAATATTGTTATTGTTTTATACGAAAGAGAGAAAATAGTTTCTTTTTAAACAAGTATATATATATTTTAAAAGGTATTAATAAATTTTATATATAGCAAATACGAATAAAATAAAGTTTTATATATATATATATATAATATATATAATATATAAATTAATATATATATATATATATATATATATATATATATATATATATATATCATTATCATTATCTAAACACAACTACATATACGTAGATACTGGCTATGTCAAAGTGTTGGGCGTGCGCGGACGCAAAGCATAGGCCATCTAGTTACTATTATATATAAGAGCAAATGTGGGACTTTTTGTAGTCCTCACATTATGCTTTGCCCTGTGATGCTGCACCATGTGCCTGCTTACTTTTTTGCTTTCTTTCATAGCCATGCCCACTTGGGCCTCTCTAATTGGATCATATGTCTTTTTTTTCTTTTTTATTTCATGGATGTCTAAAAATATCTTTCCTTCCGTTTCAATTTATGTGAACTTTTTCGGAATACGGGAGATCAAACTTTATAACTTTGACCGTAAATTTTGACATAGATTTTTCAAGTTGAGATTTTTCAAGTTGGTAAAAATATACTTTATATATTTAGAAACTATATAAAAAATATTATAAGTCATGATACTTTATAATTCAAATAATTTAGAAAAAATGTAAGAAAAACGTGATCAAAGAAGCATCTCGTAGACTCTCCAAACAGTAAAAGGTTCACATAAATTGAAACAAGGGAGTATTTTTTACTTGTTTATTTTAACAAATCACGAAAGCTTTATTAAATCTTCCTATATTACCCTTATTATTAAGTAACTATATAGATTATTAATAATCAAACTTAAATTTTCAAAGCATAATTAATAAGGGTAATTATTATATTTTACTCCTAATAAATAGATTCTTAAGAGAAGTCTTTGAGTCAACAGAGACAAGTAAAAAAGAATCAAGGGAATACCTTTTACATTATTTGTTATTACATATTTTCCTAAAATTTATGCAACTTTGGAGTCACTGTTTCATTTCAATCAGAGCATTTATTAGATCTTACTACTTAGTACCCCAATTCTTTTCTTTGGATGTGTTTATGAAGGAAAATATTATGTTAAAACTATTTTTCATCAAAAATAAGTGTATTCTTACTTATTTTCTTGTATTGGTACGTAAGCAAAAATTATTATCTTAAAATCATTTATATATAATCTAAACAAGTACTATGGGAAGTGGGGTTGGGGGGTAAAGTTGCACGGTGGGTGGTGGGGATGGGGGATAGGGGTGGGGGGTACTAAAAATGAGGTGTATTGGAGAGCGGGGAAGACACAATGAATGTGGAATTTCATTTGTGGAACTCGATTTTCCTGCTTCTCCTAGAGAAAATGTTTTTAAATAATTTTGACCAACCCAAAATGAAGAAATTAAAAAATATTTTTTGATAAATATTCTTCTCCATACCAAACACACACTTTATTTGTTTTAAACATCCAAAATTTTGCTTCTTTAGTGAATATTGAATATTGTGTCCCTTTGTATTTGCTAATTCTCCTTCAAAACTTCCTCATAAATACTTGTTCTTTAAAATTATTCAATTATGACTAAGAAACTTTAATAATTACCAATAAGACACGATTAATGTCTTTTGTTAAATTAAAATTAATTATACAATAGAAAAATGTGATACAAATAATTTATATTTTTATAATTAAATTTTGTTATTTTTAGATCATGAGTTTGGGCCCGGGCTTAGCATGGGCCTCGCGCAACTAGTTAGTTACAAATATATGACTATTAATTACTAAATTTTCAAGTAACAATATGTATCTTAAATACCTAATTTAATATCATTTATAAAGGCACATATTCTCAAATATTAATTTTTAATTTTTTATAAATAAATTTTATTTTTAAATTAAACTAACTGTGTAATTACACTTGTGCAACCAAACAGTATGCTTGTACTTACACTGTGATTACGTTATGAAAAACAAACATGTCATCATAATTATAACACTGTGTAATTGCTACCCTAGTAATTACACCAATTCCAATTACTAGGTGGCTTTCCAAACAGGTCATAAGGGAATTGGGGTATAGTTTTAATTATTAAGAATTTAGCGTAAAGATTAAAATTCAATCTTTTTTTTTTTTAAGATAAAAAATCCACTACCACATTTAGATTTCAAATTTGAATTTCCTCTCCTGTCTTCCTCTTCTTTTTCCATCTTTAAAAAAAAAATAAAAAAAATCAAACCCACCAATCAGATTCGAGGGGATTTATTAAATTAAAAAAAGTCTTACAACAAACTAACAAAGGCTGGTTAGTTGAAAGAAAAATGTAGAAAGTAAATAAAGGAACTGAAAAACAACAACTGGTCATGAAATTAACAGCTAAAATCTCCTAGTGCCTTGACTTGATTCCATCTTTCACACCTCCAAACTCTCACCGAGTGGTATAGAACAAAGTCAGTTGAATTTTCTTCATGCAACAAGGAATGTAGTAGAATTTCAGTCTAGTTGTCAGCTTCAATTGAAAAGATCAGCTGTATAACTTGTGCCAAGTTCTAAAATCAGGTGCTAAAGTTTAACTTGAACATGTTAGGATTCCCTGTATGGGGATGAGCATGAATATCAACATGCGGAGTTTTGACACGTTTAGTCACTAACTTTAGCCCCTACAAATATAATCAATGACAATCTGATGTAGAATATCAACAAAACAACTGCAATCACGGATGTTTTCTCACTTCAGTTCTGTTGGTTGGTCGTATCATTGGTATTCCTGATTCTCAGATTTGGAATCTGAGCCTTATCTGCATATAATATCTTTCTAGCCATGGATGGAAGATCCTAAAAAAATGTTAAACTGCTACACACCTGTAAAATCAAAAACAAAATGAGCTAAAAAGTTTACCACCATACTATGCTCCAAGGAACCGCCCATTCTGCTGAAATAATCATCTTCATAGCCATAGAATTAATTTCTAGTTTGAGAGGATATAGGTGATATGTCATGCAGTATCCAATCTCTCTTTTGCTAGCAACTGCCTCTGTGTCACGACCCAATTTAGGATCATGACCGGCGCTAAGGGGTAGGATTCCCAAAACAATCCTTAACGGGAATTCACAAAAAATCGGGTAGAGTTTCCCCGGTTTTTATGACTATCCAAAATTTTCCTGTCTCAAAATCAATAACAGAAATAATCAATCTCAACCAAACTAACAATAATCATCCTCAATCAACCCATTTTCAACGTAATAATACTAAAACATCTCTGAAATGCGGGAAAAACGTCTAATAGTAGTCACCAGTCAATAATAATAAAAGAATGCTCATGGGACAAATCAAATGACTTTGGAGAAACTCTAAGAGCCCAAAGAAAAGATCATAAGATATGAATAGACTCTTCACCCATGCGAACAAGTGCGGGGCTCAACGAAAACTTTCAACTCGTGCTCTAGTTAACGAAATCCTCACCAATGTCACCTACGGTATCTGTAAAAAAAATAGCGAGGAGTGAGACACTTGCTCAGTTAGTAATAACACTTAACCTGTCACGACCCAAACCGATGGGCCATGACAAGTGCCCGAGCCCTACCTGTCGAACACCCCTAGACATAAACATGAGGTATAGATGGGCCGTATATAACTTCTGACAATAACCTGCTATCTCATGTGCATAATAAGCGTAATGAACCAGAACTCCAAAAGATATATATATAGACAGATGCATGCTGAATGATTGTGTAAGCCGACAAGGCTGCCATAGATACCTGTACATAAAAAATAGAGGCCGACAATGACATATAACGTCCCACCATAATCGACATGTCTACAGACCTCTAATGGAATACAACTGTATAAAGGACGGGACAGGGCCCCGCCGTATCCATGAATATATGTAAAATACTAGACTGCAACTCCGAGACAATGGAGTGCACCAACAGCCGCTGAACAGGAGCCCTATGAATCTGGACCACCAACCTGTGTATCCGAACCTGCATGGCATCAATGTAGCACCCCCAGGCAAAAGGGTGTTAGTACGGAAAATATACTGAATATGTAAGGCAACAAGAAGACATAATTAATACGATATGAATCAGAAGGGATACGAGAATCAACCTGAACTGTAACCTGTCACTAAGAGCCATGAGTATGCATGATAATCTCTTGAAAACATGTATATCATATATGCATATATACCTTCACCCATTCGCTGCCCCGTCGGGCATCATATCATATTGGCCCCATCGGGCATCATAGTCATCGTATACCAGCTGATCATGTGGTTTGCATATATAACGCCATAGCCTTTCTCCTTCCCTAAATATCACGATGCACAAGTATATAGATATGTGTGTGTGTGTGTATGTATGTATATATATATAATGCATGACAAAGCTTATAAAACTTGGAACTCCCTTCGGATTGACTTTCTAGTCCTTACCTTTTTATCTTGTTAAGTACATCATCATTATTATCATATGTCCCCGTCGGGACTTAGAATCAATCAAGAAAATGTATATGAAATATGAAACCTCATATATGCCCCTTCGGGACTTAGGAACTCAAGGAACAATATGTTTTGAAACCCAATCATATGAATGACAAAGAGTAGACCACCCTAGACTTCTAAGAGTAGAGTTATTATGGAGCAACATTCATTTATGCTTCGTTCTGCCGTAGGTCATGCCAAAATGAAAGAGAGGATAACCTTAACATACCTCGTGTATTCAATACGATCCAACAACGAACTCGCCGTAACTATTACGCCAACCCTATAACAAAGGTATACATGTATAGACTTAGGGGACGCTAGTATATCAAGAACTAATTCGGTTCTAAAATGAAACAGACAACATTTCCCCTATTTAACGACCATCACAATACAACCAACAAGACTAACAACTGCAACCACAACCTCTTCAAACCTTCCTTAGACTCAAATTACTAACAACACAAAGATATACAAGAACACATCCAATGTACGCCCATATATACGATATCTTTATACACTTTCTTCCTCCAAATTCATGAAGTACATCAATGCATCACAATAACAATATCAACTACTTTCCATATACAAGGAAACTATCTCAACAACACAATAATAACAAGATACAAAACAGCCACCAAATAGCCCATAAGCTAACAACAACATCAACTACGATATATGGTATAATTTCCGTACTTTCTCATTTAACAACTTAGCGATGATCTAGATTGACTTAAATTCATATAGAGGAGGACAATTCGTACCTTATATGCCAAGCACTATTCTTCTTCCACCTTACTTCACTTCGAACAAAGCCCGAATTTAACAATGTGATAAAACGGAACATAGACTAAGTGGGAGGATACAAAGGAAAAGACAAGAAGAGACAGTGTAACAGTGCCTATTTTCTCAACCTCGAGCATTCCCTTTAGCTGGGTGATCACATAAAAGAAAACCAGGAAAAATGAATCAAAATCATCACCTCAACTCCAAGTTACTTATATATTCAAGTCATACTAAATGATGGTCCATCAAATGATTAGCTTTATCAGATTTAGACAAGTTAGGAGATGGCAGTTAGAAGAAGACAAGCAGGACACACCAAAAACAAATAACACAGACCCTACATGGCCTAACCCTCTAAGAAAAATGCCTACTATGAGTGATCAAGACACAAGTTAGCAAAGATCTTCCCCTTTTAAAGTCAATCATCACTTTGCACTACACTGCTTTAGACAAATAGGAAGGATTAAGTGCTAGGCCTGGACTAACTATTATTACATTCTTCAACACTTAACGAAATGATGATTCAAAAGGCAGGTTTGACACTTCCTCTTGACAAAAAATGCAGCTTAATCAGGTAAATAAATGCAATAGCAAATAGAGTCCAATCTACATTTCCAAGTTCTTTTCCTCAGTTTATCTTATCTTTACCTAGGTGAAGTAAGTTAGAAAAAGATAAAAAAAGAAACAGTTTTTTCTTGTAAGTAAAACATTCCAGGCCATTAGAGGAGGCCAAAACCATTCATGGAGGAGTTATACACTTAGGTGGATTCTAAGTAAACCATTTGGGAAAAGGGGAGTCACCAGGCAACAAATAAAACAAAGAAGTGTTTGCTGACTAGAAATACACCTATCCAGTTCAAACTACAGGTCTATATTAAATTCCCAAAATCCACTCAACATGAACAACAGATTTAGGTGGGAAGGGGACAGGGCTTCAGTATGAATAATAAGACCCAATAGAAGGAAAACACCAAGTG
The DNA here is from genome assembly GCF_029784015.1 of Lycium ferocissimum. Lineage (NCBI taxonomy): Eukaryota > Viridiplantae > Streptophyta > Magnoliopsida > Solanales > Solanaceae > Lycium > Lycium ferocissimum. The sequence goes on from NW_026725823.1 coordinate 70,188, forward strand.
TTAAATACAACTTTGAAAAAGAAAGAAAGGAAGGGATATCCCTTATACCCAATAAAGACCCAATCTCAACTGGCCAAGAATGACCTTGGGTGAATCAAATCACATCAAAATAAACAAGAAGTTTAGTATCATCCTATGTAACCAATCAAGTAGGCTAGCCTTAACACACACAAGTCCAGACTAGACCATCCAACAAAAATCAGTTATCCAGATGGACTAGTTGCTAAGCAAGGTAAGACTGTCACAACAAACTACTCCAATTATTAGTCACTAAATTTAGAGAGTTCAGTGATTAGAAGTAAACTTAGTGAGTATTCTAGATTTTGAAACATGAACCTATCTCTATATTCTAAATCTCAATCAAGTAAGCACAACTAGGAACAAACAAATATCCATGAGGGGTACCACTAAGTTATCATCCTAACTAAACTTAACATCCACCCTATTTACTAGCTTCAAGAAGGCAAGTATACTAAGCTATTCATCTCATCAGAATTCTCCTAACCACAGAGGAGTATAAGAATAATAAATTCAGGGCACATAATGAATCCAGACTATGAATCCAGACTTAATCAAATGTCACTAATGCCTACATCAAACTAGGATAAATAGCAAGCACCTTGAACACACCATAGGTAACAAGCCGCAACATTTCCAAATAGCTAACCACATACTAACATCTAAACACAGGTTTCCATAATATGATCAACATCAACTAATAGAGGCACAACACTCTTGAAATTGACAAGAGTAGGCATTTTAAAAGACTAAAACTGAAAGGGAAACAATAAGAGAGAGTGTTACCTTTTGTTGGCACGGCCAAGACCAAAATCGAACTTGGAAGACCCTTCTCCGAACTCGAGCCCAGAAAATGCCAAAAGATAAAGAAAACAAAAAAAATTTTAGAACTAGGTTTTCGAATAAACGAAGAACCTTAAGACTTTTGAGAAAAAACTCTTCAACTATTTCAAGGCTAATTCTTTCAAGCCTTTAATTTCTTATAACTACTTTTTTTTATCTTCTGTTTTTTCCTGGCCTCCTTCACATTGAAACTAGGGGTTTCTATTTATAGAAAGCCCAAGTTGTGTTAACTTGTTGAAATAACGATGTGGGACAATAGTTCTACGACAAAGATCTCCTCCAAGGAGGAAGAGATCGACGGTCAACCGACGAACACGACCAATCGAAGAGAAAAAAAAAAAGGGGCAACGTACATATACAAAATAGAAAGCCAGCTTACCTTGGGAGGGCTTGAGGTTGGTGGCGATGGGACAAGCAGGTGGGGGGTGGTGCGTGGTGGAGGAGCATCCATGCCGCCACCCTACGCTCCTATACCCCCTAACCCTAAACATGAAGGCAGCAAAAATAATGGGAGAGCCTTCTAGGCTCTTCCACGATTAGGGGGGGGTATTATTATGGCAACCTGGGCCGGGTCGGTCCATTTAGACCGGGCTCGGCCCAATTTTTTTTCAAAATAAGTCCCTCCAATGCCCCCACGACCCCAGGCCCGTTATTTTTTTTTTAAAAAGGGTCCCTGCTATACATTTCATATGAGAATGTATATCAGGTGTATATGCCTAGGTAAGGGCAGAACTGGCAATTGAAAAAATAGCACAAAAAATAGAAAAATAAGAAATTGAAGACTAACTAGTTAAAAGACATCAATTTATGCAAAGCAAATTATTTAAAAGCTAATAAATTGAATTCTTTTGCAAGTATGGCCTGAATTGGTAAAAAAAAAAAAAAGTTTGCAATTATAACCTTTGCAATAAAATCAGAAATTCCCTCTATCAAATTGTTTAGTTATTTCTAGATAATTAAATTATTGCAAATATAGTCTCAATTTGGCATTAATTTCGTCAGTCAAAACTAATTTGCTTTAGTAGCGTTAATTAATTTGCCAATTGATTGAGCATCTCAATTAAAGTCATTTGGGAGGCTAGAATTGCAAAATGACCCCGGCTTATTTTGAACCATGAATTGGTTAATTACGGGGAGACCATTTATGTTGGGACTCAGCAATTAAATGGAAAAGGTATTTTGTCAATACAATTTTGGTCAAAAAACAGATAAACAGGCAAAAATCAAAGCTTGAGGGTGAACTAGTAATTTTATTAATTTACTTGAACTCCTTGGATAAATAAAAAAAATTGCTTTTCTTATTTAATTTCTGAATTAATTAAATGAACAATTGTTTAAAATTTGTCCTGCGGTTGATAAATAAAATACTTTATAGAAAATGTTGTAAATGCTGCAAATTGCAAATAAAAATCATTGGGTAATTAATAGAGCCTCGAGGGTTCCCCTATTAATTTATAATAGTAAATAATGGTCCGGATAATTATGCAAAATTATCCAGGTTCTCCTCGAATGTGCAAGATTATTTTGTTTGTTATCCAAGGACTTCGAGTAATCGAAATAAATTACGGGACATCAAAAATTAGGTGTCAACAAGTGGTAGGCACATGTTTGCTTGGCTCTGTAGAACCTGTTTCCGGACTGAGTGAGCTTTGGAGGGACTTTCTTGATGAGACCTGTGGCATACAACCTTTCAAAAAGTTGAGCCCTTGGCTCGAGCAGAGTTGTGAACTCTCTTGCTGGCTTTCTCTCGAAAGCATGACGTGAAGCATTATATACTGGAGGTGGTGGTTGATTTTGGTAATTTGAAGGTGGATCATTTTGGTAATTTTGTGGTGGGTTATTTTGTGGTGGTCGGTAAGTATGGGTTGTTGCTTGATAAGCTTGCTGTGGTGGTGGTTGGTAGATTTGCTGTGGTGATAGTTGCTAAGCAGGAGCAGGTACTCGGATGCTGGATGGAGCCGAGTATGTTGGCACAGTGGTTGTAAAGCTTGGGTGTGCGTAAATTATATGCACAGGGCTATAAGGAGAGGTTGGGTAATTGACGAGAGGTAGAGTTTGGTGGGAAGATTGTGGTTCTTCCCACCTTTTAGTAACTGGGTTTGGAGTGTGGGATATGCTTGCCACGACCTCTTTTTTTTGCGGAAAACCCCCGCAGCAGTTTGTCCAGATGTTTTGTTAAAGACGCTGACGGTCTTACCCGACTTGAGGCCATCTTCTATGGCCTCTCCCATCTTGACTAATTCAGCAAACGGCCTGCCGGCCATGGGCAACATCCTATTATAGAAATTCAGTTCTTGTGACCGGATGAATACAGAGAACAATTCCCCTTCGCACATCGGTGGTTGAACACGGGCTGCTTCGGTCCTCTATCGGCTGGCGAATTCTCTGTAGTTCTCAGTGGATTTCTATTTTACCTTCTCCAGGTAGTATCTATCAAGTACTATTTCGACATTGAACTGAAACCTTTCCAGGAAGGCTTCTGCCATGTCTTTCCAAGTGAGCCAGCGGCGCATGTCCTGGGTCTTGAACTATTCAGCAGTCTCGCCAGTTAGATTTCGGCTAAATAATCGCATGATTAGTGGTTTTAACGCCGAACAGCTGGTCGCAGTAGGAGCGAAGGTGTGCTTCGGGATTTCTCGTCTCGTTGAACATTTCAAATTTGGGGACCTTGAACCCTTCTGGTAGGTCCAGATCCGGATACATACACAAGTTATCATATATCAACCCTGTATCCTTTCTGGCGCTTCGGTTGGATTTCTCCAACAGCTCCTCCATTTTTCTTTCCATGTATCTCTCGCACTTCTCACGCTCAGCTTTCCAGGCCTTCTCCATTTCCTTGTAGTAGTCCAGTTCCTTGTGACTGGGTGAAGGTTCATTCGGGATGTTGGGAGTGTAAAAAGAAACTGTTTGGTAAGCGGAGTGATTTAGTGGAGCTATTGTGGGATGCATCGTTGGCAAAACGGCCACATGTGGTTGATTTATTGGCCTGATGAATATCGGCTGAGGAGCTTGATATAAGGAGACCGAATGAGTGGTTCTCGGCATTTGAGTGTGTTTGTTTGGAGGAGGAGTGCGGTAAGAAGTACCGATGTGATATGGGTTAGTTGGATTTTTTTGAGGTGGGATAGTCCCTGGAGGGTAAATTGGGAAATGCTCAGGTATTAGAGAGCTGAGCGAAGGGAACGGAGGAGGGGACCTCCTTCCTTCAGCGGAGCATTTTCATGGGGGTTAGCTGTCTTACCCCTAGTAATCCCATCCTGGAGAGCCGTGATGGTACTTAGCAGAGTGGTAATTACATCCTCTCGAGGGGATGCCTCATCTGGGTCCAGGTTATCCTCTTCGCATAGAGTGAGCTCATTTCTTTCGATTTTCGGAGGACCAGTCATTTTCCCTTTCCCTTTGTTAGTGAGTGATGCTAGCGCAGCTTTGGACCTCATGAAGTGTGCCAGTTTTTGCTTTGAAACTAATCGGCCTCGTTCTATAAGAATAAAATAACTCAAAGGTAGGTAAAGTTAGTTCCTGATGATAATATAAAAGCAAGATATCACATATATTGTATTTAAAAATGCAGGTAGCACATAAAGTCACGTATTAAGGCCCGAATAACTAATTGATCCTTTGCTCTAAAGGTTCGGATGTTATGGGCTTTTTGTGTTTGAATGGATCTTGGTCCAATGGGCTTTTGAGATTGAATTACGTTGGTAAACCTTTCCTCTTCTCGAATAACGGGGGGGGGGGTTGTAATTTATATTATATAGGGACCGAGTCTTACGTAGACTGCCTACTTATCCCTCGGGGAGAAATCAGTCCCTATCATAGTTCAGCTTACAAAAGAGGATATATATTTCATCCTAAATATCCTTCGAGCTAAACCTAAACTATGACATCCCCAGACCAGGCCCGATAAGGGCTTCCCACGTATCCCTCCATGGGGACATTAGGTCGGCGTGGTTCCTTACAAATTTACGGGGAGGGAGTAACATTTTATGTGCAAAAGAGGGGACACCTAATATCTACCCAAAATATAGCTCTGCGAGTCACTGTCCTTACGAACTTGCTCTCTCATGCTATCTTTCCTTTTCTTTCAGAACTGTAGTGGGAGGATGACCAAGATCTCCCCTATTCTGATCATGTGCTCGAGTTCGAGCTTAGAAACATTAAATTCCTCGATGGTATGTCCCATAGCTCTCATATGGAACAAGCACCTCTTGTTTCTGCTAGTCCCAACTGGTAGGATTCATGGATAGGTTCCACGGGTCTACCCGTTCCCAAGATGGCTAGGGTTGAGAAGATGCGGGATTAAGATTCCTCGAACACTATAAAATCATAACGCCAGATCTGTGTCTCGGCGGCGACTCCTTCCCCCAGGGTGATAGGGTCATGGACTAGTTAGGTATGTAGCCCCCATAGAGTCCCAATAACCCTATCGTCTATTAGACTGTCGATTCTCTTTCTTAGGCCCAAACACTCGTTGAGAGAGTGACCGGCTTAATTGCGGTGAAAGGGGCATCTTTTGTTAGCATAAACCAGCTCGGGGACTGGTAGTCTGGCTCGAGTAGTGCAGGGTATTCCAGCAGCTTGTATCTCGTCAAACACGTCTTTGCAGCTGAAGGATCGAAGAGCCACTCGAAAGGGGCAAGATTGGGCTTTAAAAGATAATCCCCATCAGACGGGCGAGTGAGGATCTATTCTTCCGAAGTTTTCTGATAGCATGGTAGATGTGGCTGGCACCGGCTCTAGTGTGGGATCAAAGTAGTCATATCCCTCACTCAGTTCATTCTCCATTTCTTCCTCGATGTCAAATTCTCCTCCCTGAAACTCAGGAATCATATCCAATGGCTTCCAATTTCCTTCAGCTCCTATGTCTATAGGCTCAGACTCTTCCTGTTCCATATCTTGAGGTCCAACTTTCTCTGGCTGTTCTTTTTTAGCTTCTTGTGGTTTGGGGTCTTCCTCTTGAGGCTCCAACTCTTCCTGTGGGTTCGACTCCATTAGCCATGGGTCGGATTCAACTCCTTGGTTCTCATTTCCCTCCTCCAAGACTCCCATTCGAGGCGTCTCTGGCCTCTTTTCCAGTGGTATGTAGTTTAGTGCCAACTCCCTCACTTCTTCAGAGACGTTCTCTTTGTAGTATTGTTCCTGGGGTATCCCTTCCGACAGGGTACCAACCAGATTCAACAACCTATCGACTTCCTCAATCTTTTTGCCTATTTCCTAAAGGTGTTCTTCTATTTACTGAACCTGAGTCGCAGCATTTCAGCGGTCTGTCCTAGGGTGAGCATGTTCTGATCTCCTTGGTTTGCCATTTGTAAGTCAACCTTTCTGAGTGGAGATAAACTAGGGTAGGCTTCAGGTCCATTGGTTTTTCTTTTTAGGTTTGTAATTTAGAACATCGGATCAATCGTACTCAGGATTTAATACCCGAAGCACGCAAGTAGGCATGTGAAGCATGTAGCACGCAGTCATGTGATTTTATAAACAGTTATACTACTCGTGTTTCTAAAGCTTTTGAGCCAAGGTCATCCTAATCTTTTAAAACATGCAAGTGCTATTTGTAAGGATGAATCATTGCCCTGAAAATCATCGTTCATTTATAATAATAATAATAATATCTTCCCCGAGGGGATTACAAAAGATGATGAAGCCGACATAGGGCTATAATAATAAAGGAAAACAGTAAATGCCAGAACTCTGCTCCAACAGCTAATGTCGAGGCTCGGTCTATCTCGGCCTTTTTGGCCCTTCGAAGGGCGGTCTGAATGTGAAGGTGTGCCTGATATAGCCCCATCCTGACTATGACTGAATCTAACTCATCCAGAATAATAGCCAAGCATCCATCGACGTCCTCTAGACATTCTCTCAAGTTATCCCCCTCTCTGATCAAACCGGCTATAGTGGCCTGATCAAGCTCCATCATTTCCAGATACTCGGAGTCTCTATTATCGGCTTTCCTCTCGATCAGGCTGGCCCTTGCCTCGGCCTGCGAAGACCTGTCCATGACAGTGTGATGAAGTATAGGCCTTGGGATGTTGGTGCCATCCAAATGGTCCTGTAGCGAGACATGGTACCCCGGATCACAACCTGCTTCGAACCTATCGGGGGCTATTATTTATGGACCCAATCTCGTGCGCCCATTCCATTCTCGAAGAATCACCTTATCATTCTGGATTTTCTCTCCTGCGTGCTCTATGACGAACTGCTCGGTATTTCCTACTCGGGGTATCACTTGTCTTCTCCCAAACTGCCTCAGAACTCGAGAGGGGCAGTAGGGGCGAGTCCCCCGAATACCAAACAAAGGCACGAATGGGTGATTTCTGCCTTTAACTATTATAGTTTCGAAAATGAACCCCAGGAACATCCATTGCACCCAATCCTCGCGGAGCCTAGTGAAGAAAGCAGCCCAACTCTCTATGGTGGTGCCTCATGTATTCGAGCAATATACCCTGAGGCGATCGGCGTGTTTGTAATTGTAGAGGCATTGATCCCCTTTCGCGATATTAAGTCATTTAAGTATCCACCATTGTAGCAAGAGATAACATCTTTGAAAGAACCCAAAACGGTTGCTGTCACGACCTAACCCAATGAGCTATAACGAGTGCCCGACCACTATAGACCAAGCACTCCTATACTTGTATCTACTTCTCGCTGATTACCCTGGGCCCATACATAACTCAGAATTAAACTAGATCGTATGCCGTAAAGTTAACATAACAAACTTTGCACCGAACGCTCATAACCCGTGCGTCCATGGAAACAATCATACGTGCCAAGGATAACAGTGTAGGCCGACTAGGCCACTACATATGCTGTACAACCAAATAATAGCTGACATAGCTACACGACACTGCTACTATATACAACTGTCTACAGACCTCTATGGATATAAACTGTAGAAAAGACAAGACAAGGCCCCTGTCATACCCACACATCTACATATCAAGATAGCATACCAAAAGGGCAACAACTCCGGACTAATGAAGCACACTGTCTGCAGCTGAGAGGAGCTCCTACTGGTCTGGGTCGTCTGGCTAGCTATCTGACCCTGCCGGCATGAACGCAACAACGTCTACAAGAAAGGACGTCAGTACGAATAGTGTACTGAGTATGTAAGGCATGAATAATATTATAATAAGAGACATGAAACATAACATGGGATAAAGAAACCACCTGTACATCTGATTGCTCTTAAGGCGGATACCATGCATGGTTAGCTTTCTTTTAAAACATTTCTCATACTTATATAACATAATAGTTTTGCTTGTGCCGGCCCGATCCATAAATAGATTATATTGTCGCGGAACGAACGGCCCGATCTATATATCATATAATAGTGCCGAGGAATGAATGGCCCGATCCATACCAATATATCCCGCGTCCAAGATGATATCATAATATACCAACTGATCAGGTGGCTATGCGTATATAATGCCTCGCCCTTTTTGCCATATCCCATATATACATATAGATACATATAAACATGTATAATATAAGTAGCATGCATGAGAGCCCAAATAAAGGTTGTTACTTTATCGGAGTGACGTAAGGTCGGTAACCTCCGATTATGTTATGGAACGATCATCATCGTTTTATCTCACCTTGAAGGAACAATTATGATAAGGTGAGATCAATAACAATGAATAAAATCAAGGAAATTATGAAATAAGCTCAACAATCTCATCACAACATTTAAAATCATAAACTTTGAAACTTCTAGGAACGGGATCATCATCATCATTAGGAAAACATAATCTTCTTTAGCGTCATAAGAAACTTTAAGAATCATGAATCTTTAGCTTTTGGAAATAAGGACATTATGGAAAACATGTATGGATTCACAATAAAGAAGTCATCGTTGTCATCATGGTCCTCATAGAAAACATCTTGTCTTTAATCTCATAAAAACATTGAGATTCATGAACTGCTAGCTTTTTGGGACAAGGATGTTATGAAAGACATGTATGGAATCATTACGCAGGAATCATGCCTTTAGAAAGAAAGGGACTAGCCTTAACATACCTTTTGGTCTCCTTAGCGATTCAACGTTTATCCTTCCAAGCTCGTAAATCTACATATAAACCATTCGTACTATAGTTAGGCTCAATGTCATATACTCATCCTAAGTCTTGGATTTAATTCCATTTAAAAGTTCATTGGGATGGAAAGATCTCTCCTGTTTATATGCCTAGCCCGAAATCACAATTCAACAACCAACAACCACAACAACCATACCAACATCAACAACAACATTACCAACACCAATATATGTCATAAAATATCCCGCACGATGTTTTCCAAATTCTTCAACTAACCAC